>NW_003315108.1:600000-786914 GCF_000151125.1 Trichophyton benhamiae CBS 112371
CACTCCCCCGAACAGCCGAGCCGATATTGTTCGGCCCCGGGCTAGATGGCCGGCTAGTGCCGTACTTGGGACTCCGGGGTTGCATACTTGTAGCACGGGTCGACGGGCGGTTCTTTTTCATTTCGCGAATTTCCTCTTCCTTTCTCGTCAAGAGGGTATCTCTCGTGGCCAATAGGGATTCTAACTCCTTAATACGAGCTAGTTGCATTTCCCCATCATTTTTCATTTTCAGTTCTTTAAGCCTGACTGCTTCGCCATTTGCTTTCTTTTCCAGTTCTTGGACTCTTTCCTCAAGCCGACGGGCCTCCATTGCCGACTGTGCAGCTGAGGTGGAGGCATTTTGGTATTGTTGACGGGTATATTCTGTTTGCGAACGTTCCTGTTGGACTGTCCGCTCGAGACTTGCCATAGTCTTTTCAAGCTTCCTGATTTCTTCACGAGATTTTTCCAGGTCAGATTCCAAGCCACCACCAGATTTGATGGTATTCCTTGCCGCTTCCAACTCGGTAACTAGCTCAGCATTCCGGTCCTTTAGTCTTGTTATTTCTTCTTTTTGGCGCTCAAACCTTGTCTGTGACTTTTGAGACTTCTCCCTTTCTATCTCAAGCTCATGTCGAGTTTGATGTAATAGGTTATGTTTCGCTTCATAGCGGTATTGTAGAGCACCAATACTTGCTTCGAGCGTCTTCACTTTAGCTTTGCTATTTGTTAGTGCGTTGCGGAGGGCTTCAATATCAGTGGCAGACTGATTCGTGTGACTTTGTGTAGCGGAAGCGTTGCTATTTTGATCCGTTTGCGTTAGGTCTCTCACTGAATCACTGACATGTGTGATATCCTGAGTCGGCGTTATTCTCTGTCGTTTTGATGGATTGGTGCTATCATTAAGTTCACTCTCCTGATAAACACACCAGTCAATTTATTGTAATTTTCGTATTATAAATGAGAGAGAAAAGAAGCTTACCAGCCATCTCTTTTGCCGTGAAGCATTGGTAGAAGACATTGGATCAAGCTCTGAGCCAGGGGTTTCACCCTGTCCTTCTATCTCCAATGCTTCCATAAACGGAAGCTTCCACGTCCTGGTAGCAGGGTTATCCATGATGTACATCAGAGTTTCTTCAGCATTCTCCTGGACACCAAGAGCATCGTCTTGTAGCTCTCCAGCTGAATCATTGCAAGCCAGTGTGTGTTGTACCAGCAAACGAAGTCTAGTTAATTCAGTGCATTTGGGGAGACATGCCTTGACATGCTCAACAGTATTGGCGATAATTAAACGGACAACCGGGACAAGGGTACTGTGATTGTGAGCAACCCTCAGCTTCTTTACAGGCTCAAGGTTGACGTCAAAGGAGCTATCCAGGGCTATGATGAGAGACGGTGGTCTCGATGCTAGCATGCCCCGCTCGTCGGTAGTCGACCGTACTTCGAAGCTGACTTTCTCTTTGCTGAAAACAGCAGGAGAGTCTCCGTGTTCGCCTCCTGGGAAAGGTGCTTGATTAAAATTCTTGCCCATCAAGTAGCGCTTGACTACATCAACGGTTCTCCCTGGCTTCGCCATTATGATAATGTGTAGGTCAAGTTCATTAGAGGCGTCAATAAGGTAACCAAGATATTGGAACTTTGAGCTCGAGTATTCAGCCCATAAAGC
The DNA here is from genome assembly GCF_000151125.1 of Trichophyton benhamiae CBS 112371. Classification (NCBI taxonomy): domain Eukaryota; kingdom Fungi; phylum Ascomycota; class Eurotiomycetes; order Onygenales; family Arthrodermataceae; genus Trichophyton; species Trichophyton benhamiae. The sequence continues at coordinate 601,646 of NW_003315108.1, forward strand.
TTCTTTAGCTGTATCAGGAGAAGCCCCAGCGGCCTGACTAGCGATGTTGATATCAGGGTGTGTCGTAATATTGTCAAGTTTCTCGACTAGAGTTGCCATTCTAGTGATCAGTCCCTGGCTCTGTGGAAAGGCAAATGGTTAGAGAATTCAAGCAAAGTAGGCTGGGAACATAAACTTACATCTCCTTCAAGAGATCCCATGTCACTCGACTGTGGCGATGATTCCAAAAATTTTTCCACATACTTGTTCTCACCTTCCAGGGTATTATCGTATTCATCCTTCACTCGACAGTCCATAGACAGCGGTATGGCAAATTCCATCTCGCTAAGAGTCAGGACATTGACTTCCAGTTCCAATGCATCCTGGTTTTGCTCTTGCGGGCTAGATGCATCAAACTCGGTAGTCTCCGTTTGCACGGTTGACTCTAGAGCCTCAGGAACGGAAGTAACCTGCTCGACATTGTAATGCAAGGCTTGAGGAGTGACGAATGGAATAGGCACAGAGCTTGGTGCTTCGTTTCCAATGGCATTCGCAGTATCTTTGTCCAACTGTGAGTCGAGAGGTGAGATGATGTCTGACGCATTTGGTGGCGCAGATGGCAAGATATCTCCGGCAGAAGACGACGTCGTACTTTGAGGAAGGCTGTTAAGGGGCTTCGTAATAGCACGATCGCTGTCCCACAGTTGCTTCATTTTCTCAGATACACTAGTTGCCCGTGTATGACGCTCTACTTCTTCGGTATTTGCCGAGGTCCCGGAAGCATTGCTATCAGGCGCTGAACTATTCATGGTTACCGATGCCGACAAGCGATTAGGATGATGTTGGTATTCTAGGTTACTGCTTTTTGGAATCACTTCGCTAACTGCCCTCTGAAGAGTCCCGTTGTCGTTTCTTGAGCGAGAACTTGCGGTAGCTAACAGCGATTCCTCAATAAAAGAACGAGACAGTGACGCCTTATAATACCTGTGCTGATCAACCGCACCTTGGTATTCTGACTTCGGAATTAATTGGCAAGATTCAGTCACCGTATTATAATTGATGAACGGTGTCTGAAATTCTAAACAAACGTAAAGTCAGTTAATCAGATACTCATCTAAGGGGTGGCTATGCTTACCAGGGAAGCTTTGATCAGTGACCCTACGGCTTATTGGACTGTCGATTTCAAAGCCTGGTTCACCTACTTGATGGGATAGTCCCTCCAACCTATCCAGAATGGGCAATTGAGAGGGCGGGGTTTCCAGCACTTCAGGACCGATAAACCGATCACGCAATTTACGTTGACTGTGCTCTTTTTCAAGGGAAGTAGAGTGGGTAGTACTACTCGTACTAATAGTACCCTGCGATGGCTGGTAAGTACGTGCTAGAAATTCAAGATTCTGCTCCGTGTCCTGGTGAAGCTGTTGCGGAGGCGATCCACGTGTAGAAGTTAGCGTTCGCCCACGTAAGGCGTATGAACTGGCAGTAGATTCCAGTACCCAGGTAGCAGCAGTGGAATCAGGTATACTGGATTCCTGACTATATTGATAGATGCGCCTGGGTGTTTGGGTATGATACGACGATTGGTTCTCAGCCGAAGCGATACTTGAGCTTCCGCCTACACGGCCAGATGATTCGCGGGATGCCTGGGTGCTTTGAGATTGGGTTTCAGGGCAAAATATACTGCCACTGGAAGCAGTTACTTGGGAAAACGAGGGATTGGATGAGTTTGGGTTGGTGGATGATGGCTGTGAGGCCTCAATACTCTGTTGGGTAAAGGTTCCTGGTGATGAAGAAGAGACGAGGTCCAGTGGTTTGCGACGAGGAGTTTGGCAAGCTCTCCTTGGCCTTTGTTCCTTGTACTGTTTTGCAGAGATATATCTTTTCTGCTTTTCAACCTCCCAAGCACGCACAGCCGCGTAACTAGCGCAGCTCTTTGGCTCCTATAACCAAAAGCGTATGTTCAGTATAAAAGAAAGAGGTTTCAAAATTGCTGAGGGCACGAAATAAATAAAGAAGCATCATAGACAATACGTCAATATATATATCTTCGCCTCGTCGTAGGGGAAGCTCTTCAAATGGCAAGCTCACTCACCCACGTCGGTTCGAATGGGCCCTCCCACGCGATTAAATATTTGCCACCAGACTCGTCAAGTATAAACTTGATTGGGTATTCCTGGCTACTGTAGACTGACTCTTTCCCGGGTAATTGAGAGGGCGAATAATTTTCTAGATGCTGGCTGGCCGCAGTGCCACTGTCCAATGCTTGCGAACTGGAGCTGGATGGAGTAGTAGTACCTTTGGCTCCGGGACCCATCTTAGACTGCCGAACAGTAAAAGGAAGCCATTTTCATATAAGCAGGAAACTAGAAACTCGAGCTCTATAGAAAGAAGACAGCTACCAGTGGCTCTGACGGTATGGCATTGCACAGAGGAGCCCGGCTAGTTATGCGACTGGAGAGAGAGAAGAGAAGATGTTTTAGTGTTATGCATCCATGGGAGTTCTTAGTTAGTTGAACCGAGGGTCACGTGGTGTTATGTCATGGGCTAATTAGTGGCCTATTTAATTATCACAACCGGGAAGCAATTTTGACTAACTAGTTAACTAATTCATGAACTAATTCACTAGTGGGCGGGCTAGTTCGGGGCTGCAGGGAGATGCCCTTGTTTCACGCTTGTGCTTCCGTGAGCGTTGATAGGCGGTTGTGGCAAAGTCTATGTTTTATTACTCTAGGGCAGTTTATCTTGCTAAGTTCGTAATATAGGTCACATTGTTTAATTCTTCTCCTCTGCTGCTTTCGATGCCTCAAAATCGAAACCAAGGTCTTCAAGTGTCAGACACGCTCTTCTCTTCTCTCCAAGCGCAGCATATTCTCGCTTTATCAAGGTGAACTTGGATCTTATCCACCTCTCCTTTTCACCCCATCTTATTCCCCATTTTCCATGTCCGCCATTTGCCAGTCCAGGCCGTGGCTTCGCGCTTGCCACCCAATCGTGCATTTCGTTAAGATAATCAGCGTCAAGTGGATAAGCTAAGGCATGAAAGGCTTTCCCGGAGCCTCGTGCTTCAACATTGGAGTTCTCCCATTCATACATCTCCTTCTTCGAAGGTAAATTAAGTCTCCCAGACCATACTCGAGCAAATGCAGCGCACTGATTCTCCGCTTGTATGAACGGGATAACCTTTTGGTGTAATCCTGGAAACACAAGTGTTGGCTGTTCAATGTAGAACAAGTGTTGATACACATGCAACGTCCTACCACCATCGGAAACCACGGGCATGTCCAACCCAGAGAGAAAGGGAAAGGAGTAAAGATATCCCGTGCAGAAAAGGACAACATCAACATTCTCTATAATTTCACCATTGGAAAACCGGATTGCACGAGTATGAGTCTCCGGTGGCATAAACTCGGCAATTGGCGGGTATTCTTTTCGATCTGACGCTACCCCCGATAAGAAATAAGACTCCGATTTGACTGATGAAATGAGAGGCTGTTGGCAGACTTTGTTAATCTGCGCCCCAATGTCTAGACCAGAAGCAGAATTCCCAACAATAACAACCTTCTTGTCCTTATACGGCGTAGAGTCGAAGTATAGCTTTGAATGGATTATTCCCTGGGGGTACGCTTCCTTCCATGCGGATATTCCAGGGATCGACGGGACATATGGCACATTGTAATGCCCATTTGCAATCACAACTGCGTCATATATGTCGGTTTGGAATACTCCACTAACTAGATCTTTCCGGGTAACTGCCCAAGTCCCCAGGCTCTTATCTTCAGGTTTAATGTCCACGACCTGCACCTGAAATTGGATAAGATGTTCAACGTCCTGACTGTATTCTCTCAGATACTCAAGAACAGCTTCAAATGGTGGAAACAACTGAGTTCGGTCAGGGAATGATAAATCGGAGAATTGCATAAGCCCATGTGGTATATTGGTCTCAAGTCCATCATACAGCGGGGAAAGAAATATTGCCTCCTTTGTAAAAGACTTAGAGCCTCTATGCCAGAATGGTATATCCAAAGGGGTATTCGGGTCTTCTGATGGGATAACAGTAACGGCCTGGCCTTTACATTCTGGTGGGGTCAAGTTCCATACGCCACCAACATGGTTTCTCTGTTCAAATATATCTATCTGCTCAAAACATTGTTCAGCGAGAAGATATCTAGGCCTGCATTAGTGACATAGTTACTAGATTCCTCATGGTAAAAACGTACTTAGCAGCAACCAAGCCACAAGCTCCCGCTCCAATAATAGCAACTTTCCGCACTGGTGGGGTTGCTCTAGTCATCTTGAAGATTGGTGTGCTATGAAAACAAAGAGGGATGGCAGTATATAAGAAAGATAACTTGTATACTTAAATATAAGCCAATTGCATCTATTAGTAAACTCATTTATACCATAACAAAATGCATAGCCCCTTCGAGTCGGGCGTGTGTATAAATCATGACTGCACCCAAGATGCCGTATCTTTCGGAAATGCTGCCTCTCTACAAAACCAGCCAATCAGCGGTAACCTCGGCATGGCAAACATGTCATTATTCCGGATGACTCATAAAGTTTAACGAGGTAATACAGAGGAGCCGGATATCATTGGTCCAGAAATAAGGATGTATTGTAATTTACATAGTTTATCAGCTTTATTCTAAAGATAGTAACTCCTTAACTTAATCCTGTATGACTATATCACATGGTTTACTTATAATCACCATCTGCAATGATACAAGCAATGGCTTAGTAAGTAATTTATTACATTAGGAATGGCGCTCCAAGGGAAAGCACGGACCCTGGCGCGGCTGTGAAATTCCAATAATCCATCACAGAGCTACGTGAATATTTCAAGTAAACTCGGCATAATATCTCCATACTATTCTTGTTATCATTATTCTTGATGTTCTTATAAGACCAGAGACCTCACCGAATATTTATGGCGTATCGGACAGCATGGATAACAAACCCACCGCAAGCGAATTCTCCGGTCTTGCGGTGACACCTATTGCCTCCCTTCTCCCCGACATCGGTTCCCCCGGAGAGCGATACCTCCACGCGGTGGTGATTCTTCTTTGGCCCTTTTCATCTGCTACCAAGCAATTTGGCTTACTCCTTTCAGAACCGGATCCCCGTTTACGCGGTGGAAAAGGGCAGATAAAGGCAATATTTCGTGATAGTGCTGCCGAAGCTGTTGCGAAGTCCAGTATCGGAATCGGTGATACGGTTTATCTAAGCTTACAGGGAGCTAAATGGAAAAGCAGTAGCCATGCCGACTCGGGACAGTTGGAGTATTCACAGTGGGACTTAATATTCAGCGATAGAGTCCTCCTGGAGGTAGGCGTAGTTCGTCTGTGGAAAGGAGTTTCAGTTACTAATATTTAAACAGGCACAACGTAACTCTATACCGTTGAGTATAGTCAATATAAAACTCAGCCAACATGAAGGAGCAAATGAAGGGCTTACCGAGCTACCGGTCACACCAAAAAAGCTATCCATTGGCTTTTCGAGCCCTATATCTACAATAAATCAAAGCTGGGCGTCGCCTGCTTTCTCCAGAGGATCGAACACGCTATTTAGCTCGCCATTACTCGATGGCCAAGTGGAGGAAGATGGATATATACCAGGAAAGGGGAGAAAGAGAACAAGGTTCAGCCGTCCGAGCAGCGAGTGGGTGTTCGTGGATTCTGCACCCAGCCCTACGAAAGACGGGGATATATGGGATGATGAGAACTTAGAGGCAGAAATTAATAGCCCAGATCAGGCATCGGGCGAACAAGGTATCGAAAACCGGCAGCCTTCGCCATCTCTGCCCTCTGAAAACTTCCTACCTACCAAGGAGAGCATAGAAGTCCACGAAACTGATGCCCAAAATTCAGTGGAAATCCAAAGGTTCCAACCCGCTGTTAATAGTGAATCCCTGGTTCCAGAAGTTTCAAATCATCTAAGCATAACTCAAGCTATAGAGCATGGCACAGCCTTGCAGCCGGCCGCAGAAAACCCAGCTACTGTCATGTATAAGCCACCCTTACCTCCTGATACTCTGGATACACAGACTCCTCTACTCCATCCGACTGCTTCTTCAGATACTCCGGCTCTACGCAAGCCTGGGGCGGTAGCTGAGACCTCAGGACACAATTACATGGCACCTGTCGACTCCGCAGACCAAGAATTTCCTCCCGACAATGAGGGTGCGAGTCTACAGGAAACCGTGGAGACACACTTATCTCCGGAGGACCACCAAAACGAGGCTTTTGATCGCAATACAGAGGCAGAGTTGCCCCATGATGCGTCCAAGAGAGAACAACAGGTGCCATCTGATCGTCCTTCAGATCTACTAGCCGATTCCCATTTATGCACTGGACATTTGGATAATTCCACTTCTACTGATAATCGCAGATCCCCAGAGAATGTGACAGAAGATGCGATACCTCACCATGAAAATACGGAGCTACTCTCCACCTACAGTGACTCTTCGTCCATTGTTTCAGTAGAGGACAAAAGGGGCACGACGAGACCATCTCAAGATGGACTTGGGGTATACAAGAGTAGCCGGAGCCCCGACAATAGCTCTACCCCAGATGCTGAGCATTTGGAGAGTTCTCCATCGCCAGAATCTTACACTCAACATCCTGCCTCTTCAGATGGCAATGTTTCAAGTGATGTCGGAAACGACAACGTTTCGCCGGCCCATCCAGCAACGGAACCGAATAAACAAGAGATCTTCGTTATATCTGATGATGAATCAGAAGCCCTTGATTCGGAAGGCGAAGGTACAGCTGAAGTACAGGCTAGCAAAAGCGCCAGCTCCTCTGTTTCCAGTGGTAGAGAATCTTCCTCGCGTTCTGCAACACCCTCTAGTGAGAAATCCGCATTGAATGAACGTGTGGAAGATACTACCTGTAAAGATGTGTTAGAATCCCAAATTCCTAGCACCACAGCCGACACCAACTCTAACCAACACTCCTCTTTTCCAACTTGGGAACATGACAACGGTGCGGTGAACCATGCGGTACACCCGTATATGGGAGATCAAGAAATGTCTGTATCATTTTCGCCGATTGCTGCTGGTATTCCCCCTACAACTGAATCTGATTTCTCGCACCACGACCTTCGCAATTACCTATCTGGTGCAATGTGCCACCCCAGAGCTTCTCATATTCCTACGGAACTTGCGATTTCTGCAGACCATCCGGGAAACCTACACGGGGAAGAACTAATGTCACATTTCCTATCACCACAGCCCACTGACTTCCGCACACCTGAAAATACCCATGTCTCTTGGGCCCAGTTAGATCCTAGTCTACGCATCCCGCATTTCCCAGTCCAGATGGATCCTAATTTACCTACGCCAGAAAATTCCCAGTCCACGGAACACATACAACTTTCTATTCCCGGTCTTGATGGTCAAGCTGGTATTTCGAATGACTCCCACTCTTACGTTCTTCCAGAGCACCCAAGCGTACCTCTGCCCGATCCAGTGCAAGCTGGGGAAGCAAGGGCTACCCAGGTTCAAGTTCAGGTGACGGAAGTAAGCGATCATCGGTCTGGCGACGGCCCTGAAATTACGCATCAGATCCCCTCTGATGACCACATTTCTATTGAGCCCGCAAGTGAACCAACTATGAACCTAGAAATTTCCGGACTACGCACCCGACTTTCATACTTTTGTCCACTCTCGCGCCTAGTCGAGAACTTTAACCAATTGATCGATTGCATCGCCATAGTTGTTGATATCACCTCCGTCAGTCGTGCAGTCAAAGGTGCTAAAGACTATCACATCAGCCTTAAACTAACCGACAAATCATCTGGAGGATCCACGACGACTGCACAAATATTCCACCGGGAGAAAGACGCACTCCCAGCTCCTGCAGAAGGAGACGCAATTCTTTTACGGAATTTCCGGGTTCAGAGTTTAAATCATATGATGATACTGAACAATATGGAAACCAGTGCATGGGCATTTTTTCCCCAGGGCGGCGAGGTAGATGTCCAAGTTGATGGTACGCCAGTTGAATTTGGCACTGAAGAACAAGATTTTGCTACAAATCTTAGGGAATGGTACAGACAAGAGGGCGCTGAGCTAGTAATAAGGAATGCCTCTCGCAATAGCCATCGCGAAAGCATTAGTGTTAGTGTCAGCAGCAGGTCTGCTAGCGAGACTGGTAGCCATCTAAGGAATGCTATCAGAAAACGCCGACGGGAATCACGAATTACATACCATGAGTTACGAGACGGAAAGCGGTATGCAGACGTTGGATCTCCTTCAGACAATGAGACCATCCACGAGCTCCGGAACGGGACTTTGTATGCGCATCCTAGCTAACTTACAAATCTTGGATGATTATTGGCAGCCGTTAGTTTCTTGATTCCTAGATACCCACCGCAACCTTTTAAGTAGCTGCAGGTTGACTGAAGCATTGTTTTTTCGTCGAGACACCGAATTTGGACTTTTTTGCAGAATTACAAGTAGGCAAGATAATACCAGTATTGGATATGAATAAAGTGATATTGCGAGTAAAAGACGTTGTATTAAGATGATACAGCTCGTCAAAATGGATCAATACTGGATGTTGTACTAGTAAATGGTACCATCTACCCATATGTTGGCCCAAGAATAACTGACCCTTGAAGGACTGTTCAAGCCTCTCTTCCTCACCTGTTAGTTGACAAGTGCGGCGCCGCTGGTCACAGTGGTTCCTCTCGAAATCGCCAGTTCACTGATGAGAAGAAATACAGTCTGAAATGCCCATAACAGTTGCCAGAGTAGCGAAAGCCCAAGTGTCAGGCAATATTACTTGGCTCCGTTCTAATGGCGATGTCCGCTTACCCTTTCTCCATTAATTCTTGCGACTTCTGGCTCTGTCACATCTGACGAGGAAGCCGTGTCTCAGATCAGCAAATGCTCGATGTGTATATATCTTGACAAGGACATATACATATTTCTTATATCACAGTCTATTCAGCAAAAATCTAAATTCGCAGTGGACGTCCGTTAGCTATCTTGAACATAGCAGACATATCGTCGCTGGCGCCACGGTGAGCATGCATGTCAGACTTTGCCATTTGATCTCCAAGCTCCTCCAGCAACGTAGATCATTGATCCACGAGTGTAAATGCAGCTGAGCATATCAGATTACCAGAGCTGTCTAATATATATCATCATATCATGCAGTGCTCGCATCCGAGGCACCAAGTGGGTGGAAGAAAAGAGACTTATGTTGCTTACAAAAATAATAGTACCAATTGAGCTTCCTTGGGATAGGGAGAACAGAAATCTAGCAGAAAAATAAGAATGAATTATCCCTATTGTGCTATTATAGATATAATTCATAGACATGAGTCCCAGACGCGTTCATCTGGTTGTCCCTACTAGAAGGTCATCAACGGGTCATGGAAGCTCCAGAGAGCCCTCGTGCTGATGGTTTTATAAGCGGGCTTTGCATCGATCTGGACGCACACATCGGAATCGCCAAAGCAGTTAAGATAAACAGAAAGTGTTGCTGCAACTAGCGATGATTTGAGTTGGTGGTCGTTGAATATGGAGGAAGGAAGGAAGAAAAATTGAAGACGAAGAAAAAAAGTTGAAATATCAAATCTCACTAACAAATTACATAAGCCAGTGCAACAGTGCAAAATAGCCGTTTTGGGTGAGCGGATAAATATTAGTTACATAAGCGTCGTTACGAAAATTTACCGCCTTGGCGCGGGAAGAAGCATCTCGTTAGCTCATCTTGACGTCCATTACTATTAGCCGTTAAAAAGGATATCTAGGTACATATTTGAATAAAAATATCCCTGCCCTGTCGAGGGATGAAATGAATCAAAGGGCCATCAATACGTCACGTCATCAAAAATGCTATTCATCAAAAATCATAAAAGATGACTCATCTCAGTCCCAATCCCAAAGCAAGTTCGATGCGGGTTAGGGCTTCATGCAACTGATTTGGTTCAATGGAGAAGGACATCCGTACCCATCCTTTCTCCTTAAAGGTCTTATGAAAACTTCCTCCAGCATTGTTGACCACGACACCTGCGTTTTTCAGGTGCTGTACGATCTCCATTTCCTCGTCCCGCGACCTTGCGTTGGGTGCAAGACGGGCGAATATGCTTAGGCCTGCATTAACGGGGATATATTTGATACCATGTCGCACAAAGAAAGAGGTGATGAGCATATAGCATTCGGCTAGGCCGGCAGAGTTGAGAGCAATCAAGATGGGTAGCCTGGGGCTGGAGAGGAGAGAGGTTGCAAACGCCAATGATGCTGGTGTTATTCGGGAATCTGGTGTGTTGATAAGCCCACGGATAAGTTCTTTGTTGCCTTGTGATACCGTACAGCCCTGTTGGTTCGGGTGCCATTAGCCTTTGATTCTCTTCTTTTGTTCGGAGTAAAATTCTGCTTTCTTTGAAGGGCTGACATACCACTTGAACACCGGTTGCTCCAAAATCCTTACTAATACTCCATATAGTGTGAATCCTCGATAGATCACACCCCAAAGCCCGCGCATTTAAAGCTAAAGCTGAGACAAACGGAACGGGGTCCGATATTTCTGCACAAGAGAAAGATGTGAGGGCATAGACTTCGTCGGAGATGAAGTGGATGCGCCTCTGTTGGCAGAACTTAAGGGCAACTTCAAGAAACTCTTGCGGGTAACATTCGCCAAATGAGCTGCTCATATTCCTTAAAACCAATGCCTTGACTTTGCAAGGCGCACTGTCGATGGCGTCGTTCAAAACTCTGAGAAAATGGTGGGCTGTTCCGCAGGTGTTGGTGTTCACCGTTACTGTCTTAACACCGGGATAAGAATAATTCATCTCGATATCCGAGTCACCTAAGCGATGAGTGTCCTGGTTAGCATTGGCCTATTTATGTTTCACATGTATCAGGTCCATATGACTTACCCCATTGGGGTCCGGGTATAAGAACACCATCACCGGCATTACAAATATTATACAGAAGTGCATCGAGGCAGCCAGCTGCGCCCGGAGCAGTAGCAATATGTGATCGACTGACTGGAATACAAGGGTTGAAGTAATTGTTGAAGAGCCTTGCCAAACACTCCAACAACAGCCTTGAATCTCCAACGTCATCGTGTGAGGAAAAATGATGCTATCTCAATGTTAGCAACAACGAAGTTTAAAGCACTGATGCATCCATCGAATATATATATGCACAAAAGATATACCTGAGAATCATGTGTTTTGGCAGTCTTGACAATGTCCGCAAGCTCATCCCGTAAAAGAAAGTTCTCCGTTCTAGACAGGTCGATGATGCTGGGTCTCATATAACCATTGCAAACGTCTGTTGAAGAGGGTATAAACGGCATTTTCGAGGAAATTTTAACTCTAGCACAGGTTCCTGGAGATAATGCTGATGTTGGTGAAGATGAAGACAGTGGTTTCGAATTATTCTCAAACATCATCTCAAAAGTTCCTTCTTGCCCGCTCTTAAATAAATGGATATGCTCCTCAACTTGGTATGAGGACCGCTCAGGCACTAGTACTTAGCTGCGATGACGATGACACGGCTCAAATCGAGGATTGAGTATGAGCGAAGGGGAAAAAAAAAAAGAAGGACTGGAAATGGCAAACAAGTTGAGTTATACAGTTGCAATGACCGCTTTGGTGCCTTGAATTATTATTATGTCTGAATTTAAGTGAGTAGAAGGTTGGGAAGAACCGGTATGTATGGCGCCCTTTCTAAGCTAGACAGCGAATGCGTCTCATTCGGTACGGTGCTGCCTGCTTAGCGGATAGCCCTTTGCGGTACTCGGCCTCCTTGGTGTGTTATATATATGTGGGCAGCGCATTGTTATGGTATGGAGCCGCAGTCCGCACTCCGGGTTTCGTTTGACGAGAGCTTATACGCTGAGATTAGATGCAAAAATAAAAAAAAAAAAAAAAAAAAAAGGAAAAGCAGAGTAAATAATTAGTTAATGATTTGAAAAAAAAAGGCACAGCAACAAAATACAGCGTGCATGACGCATGGAGAGGGACAGACACATCGCCGAGCAGAGGAACAGGCGCTGACTTGCAAGGTGCAAGATGCAAGGCCGCGAGGGATATTGCTTTTTCGACTACCATGCGACAGGAGCTCTTGGTCATCAAACTAGCCGGAAAAGGGCGCTAAGACAAAGCTGTCTATCCAACCACCTACTTTTTTGGGGAAACAGCCAGCCCGCCGTTATCTCCGCCACCAGGAAGAGGCCTGGTGGTCACTCCTTTGTGCGCGGCAGTCTGGTGCGCAAGACTGGTCTGCTGCTGTCCTTGATTTGCGTACTTGCATGAAACCGTTTCCTTATCTCGTCATATATATAGCTAGGCAGATGGCAGTGGTTGCATGATAGTTGGCTGACTGCCAGGCCATTATATAAGTGACTATCACTATCCGGCCTTGGTGAAGTAGCCAAACGAGTCCATATTTGTATACTCCGTACGGAGTAAGCTGATGCTGGACACGTCGATTGCGAGCCCTGCCAATCGTGTCTTCCAGAAACAGATGGCTATTCGGACCATTAATATAGAGTGGGCGGGAGTAGCTACGGCTCATCCGAGTTGTTCCCACACCATGGTTTGATGGCCGCTCATCAAGTCCAAGAGCCAGGTAGCCGGCATGAACTAGTCAAGTCTAATAATGGCGCCAACACCACTTTAACCGTCGATTTCGCTTATTCGCAATAGTGGGAGGGTCAGCGGCCCCCTCCCGATGGGGACTTCTCCGGATCCTGTCTTCGCTGTCGCCGATTCTCTTGTCACGGCTGTGTCTCTGTATCCCAGTGTCTCTGTGTCTCTGTGTCTCTGTATCTCTGTATCTCTGTATCTCTGTATCTTGTACCCGTCTGGGCGTTACCCGGCGCAAACAGCGAAAAAGAAACGCGCCAGAGGGCGGCAAGCCATCCGCTTTCCCTTTTGAGCTGTGGGTCCCTGCCGCGCTCTCACCGCCAAGCGGGGGCAGAAAAAGCAAAGAGCGAATAACACAAAACCCCTTGCGAACTTCCGCATTGGGTAGTCAGATATCGCTCTGCGCCAGTAAGAAAGCAGCGTCTGCTCGCCTTTTCTTCCCTCCAGCTAGTCATGTACCTCGCTGCGTAAGTAGAGTGCAGGCATGCCACCGATGAGGCTGTTCGACCAGGCGGGTTGCTGCCGCTCGACGCGGAAGGCCAGGGTGCAGAGGACGGAGTACAACACAGGCATGCCTGGCTGCAGAGTATCCATGTACAACGCATCCAGAGTAGGCGTATGAGACCAGACTGTGCATTGCGCCCCTCTCATTTTCCCCCGCCTTTCTATCCCCTCACGTAGTTACCCTCGGATCAGATGGGAAAGCAACAGAGAGGGGAAAAAAAAAAAAAAAAAAAAAAAAAAAAACGTTGACAGTCGTTAATTATCTCGATCTGGTCTTGATGCCACGCGGCGGCTTTCAAGGTCCCATCCCGCCTCCCGTAGCTGGCTCCGTTCCGCAGATTTTCTGCAGGTTCTCCATATTGGGAGAATGCAAAGCGTACTCAGTAGTATCCGTACTCTGTACCTCTAACTAACCGGCCTGATTAACCGGCTATACCTCAAATTGTTAAGTCCGAGTGTTTGATGTTTGACGCTGCTAGTATGAGGTGTGCCGAGAAACACACGGCAATATATGCCGCTATAGCTACAGAATATCTGTGGTCTTGTTGGTTCCGGACTTTTGAAGAGGACGGACGTTAACGGGCTTCGTCATTTCGGCATCTGGATTTATGCGGGATGGTGTTTGAGCCAATGCACCGTTAATCACCAGGCATAGTCGCTTGACAGCAGAGACGGTGAGGTACATGAGGCTTATGTAGAGGCGCCAACCTTTGTCCAGATTCGTACAATGCTCAACGTCCTTCTCCTTCTCGGTGTCTGGTTGTCAGACGACCATTGGTTCCCGGATGTTGGGGAAGGGGGAACAGGGTAGGCTCCGCTATCACTTCGTCGTGTCTGGAGATCCCATCAAATTCCACTGGTCTCTGGAACTCTCGGGGATGCAGAAGGGAGGGAGCTAGCTTTACGAGCTGTCCATTCTGCCCGATGGGATGGTTGACATGTATATGAAATCCCACCAGCCAATGACAGAAGAGCCATTTTGCTTGCTTGGCCCTGTGAACAACCTAACTGGATACACTTTTGGAGTATTCAAACTTGCCTGGGGGTTGGAATAAGCCAACTCACTGTTATATAGATCAAGTATGACGTGCGCTGCCACTTGTATACTTCCTTGACACTTTTATCTCTAACTACCGGTAACCAACAACACTTCCCAGGCACGGACGATATGTCTGTCCTGTGCAAGGCCCAAAGCCCGTCTAGACAAAACCACTAGACAGGATCCCGCACCCAGCCTATCCTCCTATGGTTATTGACCGTCATTGAGCATCACTGGGCATGGGATTCTCAGTGGAATGGCCGTTTGAGGCTGCGTGACGCCATCATCAAATGATGCAAACAATCATCTCTTCGCGGCCGCAAGGAAAGCCGCGTGGAAAATGGAATGAAATAAACGCCTGACACGTGATGTGCTAACCATATTAGGCCTAACTTTTGAAGTAAACGCGCGTGTAAAATTGAGATGCGGCAAAAGCTTGATTCGTTCAACTTTCTCCGCCATCTTTTTCTCTCTCTTGTATCAGGCAAACTTCTAGCTCAAGCACATTATTCATTTCTACGATTCACGCCCGTCCCAGCTGCTCGCCCTATCACCTGCCCTACGCTCTGCTGATATCTACGCTTCTTATCCCGGTCGCCGCCCGCACATCATCTCGACACACTCTTCGCTTCATCACAATCGTCGCGCAAAAAACGAGCCTAGGAATTTTTTTATCCTCCCATCGACTTCTTGCGCGGCCACTCCTGCTCGCCCTGCATACTTAACTTATCATATCCTTGACTAAGTAAGCCAATGGAGAACGCTAATTTATGGACTCGAAGATCTAAGTAAGTGTCTCATCCTGCTGCCCTCCTCGCACAAATTGGACAAGCCCCAGTCCCGTCTGTTGGATTTCTGCATCGTCATATATTCCAGTGTGGGGAGAACAAGTATTAATCTTTCTTTTCTTTTTCTCCTTTTTACTATCTGTAGCTCTGCAAAACTCTCCTTATCGACGTCCGGCTCTGATAGTAAAGACGGTGCTGGAAAGTCGGATTCATCTCGTGGTCGCTCCGCAGGCCGCTTCGACGGCTCGCACCCTCGCTCAAACCCATTCAACGCCATATCGCCTCTCTCTTCTACGGTCTCTTCCCCCTCCGTGGCCGCATCATCTGCCTTTGGGCTGGGCTCAGGTGCCTTCGCTTCATTCGGATCGACGGCGAAGTCGTCTAAGACCGCCAACTCCCCTGACGCTATCGCCGGTAAACAACAAGGTGATAAGCGAGATATACAAGCTGACCAGGAAGGCGGGGCTTGGAAACCAGTCAAGTCAAAGGCGTCTTCGTCTTCTCTTGACAAGTCCGCGTCTTCGTCCAACAAGGATAACGGAGTAAGGGAGCTTCCGCTCAAGTCTACGTGGATCGTCTGGTACCGTCCTCCGACACCCAAGTACTCTGATTACGAGAAATCCACTATCCCTCTCGCCTCCATATCTTCCGTGGAGAGCTTTTGGACCGTTTATTCACACCTTAAACGACCTTCCTTGCTACCGACTGTATCGGACTACCATATATTCAAGAAAAACATTCGTCCTGTATGGGAGGATGAGGCCAATAAAAAGGGCGGCAAGTGGATTATCAGACTGAAGAAGGGAGTTGCGGATCGATATTGGGAAGATCTGCTCCTGGCAATGATTGGGGATCAGTTTGCTGAGGCAAGCGATGAGGTCTGCGGCGCGGTCCTCAGTGTCAGGAGTGGGGAGGACGTTCTGAGTATATGGACCAAGATCGATGGTGGCCGCAACATCAAGATCAGGTATGCTACATTTAATTCCGCTTCTTGTTTTGGCCGTAGAATATGATGGCTGACATCGATGCACAGGGAAACCATTAAGCGGCTTCTTGCCTTCCCCCCAGATACAAACATTATCTGGAAAAGCCATGATGACAGCATAGCACAGAGATCAGCTATAGACCAAGCGCGCCTGGATAAATCCAGCGGCAATTCCGGTCACCACCACCATCATCACCACAATCAAGGTGCTGACCGCCGCCGCATCGCCAACCAGGAAGATTCCACTGGCGAAAGGGGTAAGAATACCGCGAATTCTTAATCAGGAACTCTTTTTAGTTGCTCCAGCAGGCCCGATGTACACTACTTTTGTTTAAGTGCTAAATTCTATTCACCGGCATACCCCCTATATGTCTAGCCTATTGTTATCCTTCCTCCTACCTTCTACTCGTTCTTTGACTTGTTCTTATCTCTCTTCCGCCTATGTTTCTTCTCTTGTTTTATCATGATTGATTAA
The DNA here is from genome assembly GCF_000151125.1 of Trichophyton benhamiae CBS 112371. Lineage (NCBI taxonomy): Eukaryota > Fungi > Ascomycota > Eurotiomycetes > Onygenales > Arthrodermataceae > Trichophyton > Trichophyton benhamiae. The sequence continues at coordinate 618,025 of NW_003315108.1, forward strand.
TGCCTATTTCGAAAACCACATCGAGATATGGTAACGCTTTCTTCTGGGTTCCTGGGTTCAATTATTTCAGCATCACGGGTGTACTGTCTTTTTGCAGAAATGGTCAAAGCCAACTGTTTCCACGGCTTACCTCCATCTTTTCCTCGTAGTCACTATAATAATGTGCATCTGTAGCAACGTACACACCGGTAGCCCTTCTGCAGGTCTTTATCTCTGGCATTTGTTCATGTTTTCATCTTTGTTCAGGAAGAAGAGAGCAGCAAGCTATGCGCTTATTGGTGGCGGATGTTGGTCTATCAAACCCTAAAAACTGTCATGCCTCTGGTCAGTTATCGATAACTCAGTTTAAGACAAACAACCTCTCTTTATATTCACTCCCTTCTCTACCACCACATTCATTGTCCAGATATTCCCTCTGCCTATAATTCGAGTGGTTTCCCATTGTTCATTCACAGGAATAATGCTACTCGAAATTCACTGACCTTAAATAATTATAACAGTGAAAGGCTGGGTGATGGTTTCTGGAGCTTCGCTACACAGTCACTGCACCCCAGCTCATGATAAAAAGCGAACACTTATGCCTCGGGAGAGGGCAATCATCGTCATAAGAGAGAGTCAGGAACCGTGTTGAACCCTTGTGACACCGTACTAGTTATAGGAAGGGTTAGTTTTATCTCTCCGGTTCCCTTTGCATAGCCCGCTCGTTCGCTACTGAAGTCTCCCTTTTTTTCCCCTAGTAGTTACATGGGCTAATCATTTACTATCTGTTATCAGGATGCCAGAAGTCCTGTCGAATATTACCTCCATATTTGGGCACAAGAAGAAAGATACAGGGTAAACGAAGCTGGTTACCAACCTTTTGAGTGGTTGGAAGTGAAAGCTGATAGATGGGGGTTTCCAGTCGCAAACTGAGCAAGGATGAAAGAAAAAGCTATAGGGACGAGCAGCGACTGCTACAAGGTAGCCAGTACGTTATGTGGTTCCATTTTTGTTTATTCGGAGAACGTGATTATAACGATTTGCTAACTCTCCATTCCAGACCTACAAGGGACCGCCGTGCAATTCCTATCCTGCCAGGCTCGATCGCGAAGAAACATGAGACGTTTAAGCCCACAAATACCACCGGAGTCAAGCCAGGAACGCGGGTAAATCAGTCTTCGTCGGTGCCGAGTCTTCCTTTCTCCAGACCCAAACCTTTGGAACTGGATAGTTCTACGGTTATACCTGATTCAGATGAAGAGTTTACTCCACCAAGAAAGCGATTGAAACGAGAATCCCCTGAAATAATTGATCTTGAAGAGAATGAGCCACCGTTGACCATTCCAGAAACCTCCGATACCAATATCATAGCTGAAAAGTCTCCTTCACAAACCCCAGTTCAACCACAGAAAAGCATACCCCAAACAACTTCAAAATACGGGTGCATCACGAATCCGCGCCGAGAATCCCCAGCTCCTGTGACTCCGAAGAGTAAACCATGGACTGGTCGCAGAGCAGATGCATTCACTGATTCAGAAGACGAGAAACCTAAAAAGCGATCAAAACAAGAGCAAACAGATGCCACCGGTATTGGCTTCAAGGATACGTCTACCGCTCATAATACACCCCGTGACCGAACAGTCCCTGCGGTAGTGGTGGAAGTTCCAGATCCTGCAATGATACAGTATTACCCAAAGGAAATAGAGAAGAGAGTGAATTGCCGTTCCTCCCAAAGCAATGATCGGCACATTGATGATCTAAGGGAGAGCCCGGATGAACTTCAAGGAAACAAGACCGTTCCGGATACTTGGAAAGAGCACAGTAGCCTCAAAAGAGAAGTTTCACCAAGCAACATTCGTCACACTAGGTTTACAGGCACCGCAGACCGGAAAGCCTCTCAGCAGCCAATAGAGAAGAAATCGAAAGGGAAGCAATCACTAGTAACCTTTGACATCAGTGTGTTTCGTTATGGCGACTTCTCGGCAGAACCGGTGTCCCGATTAGCTTACAATACAGAGACTTCCAAGTTTCTTGTGATTCCTGCTAGTGTTAATGTAGGCTCTTCGAAGGCTCGGTCATTCGACATATTGAGGGCGAACAAAATGGATTATAGCGAAGTCAATTGTGGCAAAATTCGACTCTCTTTTCCAAGGTCGCAGAAACCAGGCACCGAATCTGCTTATATTGAGTTTCCCAGTGATCAAGAGAGAGAAAGATTTTGGAGATTTCTTCAAAAAAGATCACCTTCTCTTAAGCGGCACTCAAGGAAAAGGTATATATTAACCCTACGTGCGGGCTCCCTAGTAGAAAATATGTAACTAATCAAGCATTAGGGAGCATATGGAGAAGCTCTTTCTGGAGTCCGAACAGTTACAGAAGAATGTAATAACGATGGATAAACAAAATCCCCAGAAATACAGGACGACAGATACTGAAAGCGAGAAGAATACACAAAGTGTTTGGCCGAAACGATTGAAACTGAGTGATAACCTTAGAAATGGTGACCAACCTCCTTCTAACCGCTCGATTGAAAAGTTAAGCCACGCTCACCCATCTCCGAGCCGTGCGGAATCCTCTACATCTATTCCTATTAAGACATACCAAACTCCAACTCCTTTTCGAAAAACACGATCATTTTCGCGGAAACAAAATGTTGAAATCGAAAGGTATGTTATATGCCCTCTATCCTATCACTTAAAAGGAGTAGTTGCTGAGTGGTACGTATATTTTTAGTGACAATGAAGACGAAACAAATACGGGTGCTTCTATCCTTGACATGCCGGGTAAAAGGTGGCAGAAGTAGGTAATTCCCCAATATATAGTATGTGGAATTCGAACTTACCATAAATTAGTCCTCTTGTATACCCAGCAATTGGTAAGAAGAAGGCTGAGGTGGGAGAACACGACTTAGACAGACTCAGACCGCATGAATTCTTAAACGACAATCTCATTGGGTTATACATTCGATTTCTCGAGCATCATCTGGAACGCCAGCGCCCTGATTTAGCGAGACGAATATATTTCTTCAACTCCTATTTTTTTGCGACCTTAACGAATACCTCTAAAGGCCAGAGAGGAATTAATTATCAGGGTGTTGAAAAATGGACAAGGTCCTTTGACATATTCGCTTTTGATTATCTGGTTGTACCAATAAATGAGAATGCCCATTGGTACGTGGCAATTATCTGCAATTTGCCAACCTTGCTTTTACCAAAGGTGGATAATCGCTCTGGTTCAGAAAGTAGCGGAAAAGGCGAGATGCCAAAAATACCGGGCGCTACGGAAACAAACGTTCTTGAAGTACCATCTGAAGTTGGAAGATCAAAGCCGGATGTTGACCACTCACCTTCCGATGCTACTAAGGAAAACCAGGTCCGAGAATCATTCACTTCTATGACCCTGAAAGATGATTCAGAGCCTCATTTTTCTGGCGATGATAAGGAAGTTGAGCATCCAGAAATCGAAGAATGGCCGGACGAGGATGAGAACCAAGTCTCCTACTTCCCTTACAAAAAGGAAGCAACATTATTGCTGGAGAAAGCTATTGAGCCTGTAGCAGATTCTCTCAAACCTTCGAGTGTGCCTGAACCAGAAGCTGCTTCCAAAACATCCAAGGCCGCAAAGAAGCGTGGTAAAAAAGGTCGGAACCCGGGCGTTCGATACGACGAAAGCCAGCCAGCCATTATTGTTTTTGATTCGTTAAACTGCCCACGGCGCCCTACTATTGGGATCCTCCGGGATTATCTTGAGGAGGAAGCCAAAACAAAACGCTCATTGACCATTGACTCCAAAGGAATAGTCGGATTGAATGCAAAACAGATACCGCATCAGCCGAACTTCTCTGACTGTGGGTTATATCTACTCGCATATCTTGAGAAATTCGTGCGGGATCCAGACCATTTCGTGAGATCTGTGCTTCGCAAGGAAATGAACAAAAATAAGGATTGGCCGGCCATGAAACCAGGTTTATTTCGGTCTCGCTTACGCAAGTTTCTCTGTCAGCTTTATGAGGAGCAACAGGCACTGAAGGATGGAAAGCTGGGAGAAAACCAACCGCTTATGGCTGATGCAAAGTCTTTGAATATTCTCCTGGTCAATACCCCGGTAGAAGGTAGCCTTGCTACTAATGAGGATCGAAACGAGTCTGATGTACCCAAAGCCTCCCCAAAGCCAGCAGCCAAACACGCTGGTTTAAACCTTCCGGTGACACCTACTCGTTCATCACCTCGCCGCCTCAGAAGCGAGAAAGCATCCCCTATATCTAACTCTCTGAAGACCCCGAAGACACCAGTAGCTAGCACTGTTCCTTCATCCAGTGATCTTATGCTCCTAAGTTTGTCTGATGCTACCGCCAAGCAGGACAAGCTTGATGAAACCGAAAAACCTAGCGAGGAAACCATTCAAGTCCCTATGACACCGCCTCCAAGGAAGCCAAATGCTGCGGTTTCCAGTTCGACCTTTCCGTGATAGGCCCCTGTCTTCACTATAACTAACCAGACTTCATCGCCTCACTCCCTCGATATCTTTTATTGTTTTCGTTATTGATTTTCTGTTACTATGTTCCCCTTGCGTGACATGCAGATCTCTTCTTTCCCTTCCTTCCTCTCTTTCGTTATTGTCCTTTATTATATTGTCCAGAGTTTTCCCCTTTCGAATGATGCTTTCCATGGCATACTAGGGACTGCATTCGAGGCGTTCGTCCGGGTTTGAGGCCTTTTTCACTTCCCGCAGGAGCAATGGGAGGCGAAGATTATTGTATTAGCGATGTAACGAGTTCTACCTCCTGCGTATTATTGTTATTTTAAGTCAACATCTTACTGTCTCCCGTCTCTTTCCAGTCTATATATCATGGAAACCGCTCCAGGGCTGAAATTCAATCACGTGACACGAATTAATATGGACCGAGCGCCTAGCTAGTATAGCCCCAGGTTGTCAATCTTATCTGGCCTCATCTGGAGCTTTGAAGAACAGCCATAGCCACGAAGCTATTCACGGCTCAGTGGATGTAAGGACGGTTGTCCCAAGCTGCCGCAATGCATTCAGTTTCCACCCGCTTTCAGAGTGTGTTTGGATTTCTGACCACGGTTGCTCTTGTGTTGGGCGCAATTATTGCCGCTTCAGATTTCCTCCATCCAGCTGAGCCTACCACCAGCATAAAGGTGTCGAACGTACAAGTGTATGTCAAGCCAATGGTCTATCCTACCAGAGGAATTCCATCGGTCATACCCTAATAGCTAATATACTAAATGCTGTGCTAATGTTTGTAAATAGAGTCAAGGGAAGGCCTCACTACTATGCCTCGAGACGAGAAGAATATGCGCAAGTCAAGTTTGATTTAGACGCTGGTACGTTTATGAATATGATTCAAACCAGATTGTTCTGAGCCTGATGACTGATACATTCTCCTTCAGACTTGACCTCTCTCTTCCACTTCAACACAAAGCAAGTTTTCGTCTACGTTCTAGCCTCATACCCTTCTGCCTCAAACCAGTCGCAAACGACCGAAGCGGTAATATGGGATAAAATCATTCCAGCCTCTGTATCACCTTACTCTCTCGAATCCCTGAAGTCCCGATTTTTCCCAGACGCAAAGGCATTGAAGTCGAAACGCAATAACTCCAAAAGCAAGACCAAAGCTAACACCGAGAAAACTGTCGTACCTGGGAAACTAAAGCTCCGGAACCAGAAACCAAAATATCAGATAACTGATATTTCGGGATCGATAGCAGAGAAGGAAGGGGTGAAACTGATTGTTGGATGGAACGTGCAGCCCTGGATAGGCTCGTTGCGCTGGAGCTCGAATACAAACATGGAAAAGAATGTCGGCGGGCTTTTTGGAAAATTGTTTCTTCAGAACGCTGGCTCTAAAGGCACACTTAGTGGGAGGAGCAAACCGTTTAATTTCCCAGCTTTGAAGAAGCCAGCTACTTCTTGATTTCCCGGGTATCTTGCGCGGGTAAACCTCTACAGGGTATATTTAATACAATAGTTACAGTATATTCTCCATTATACCCTTCTTTCTACCGTCATCCTAGCTGTTAAGGGCAGAACCTCCAGACGGGTATCTTCCGACCACATTAGCCAATGGATAAACTTCTATTTTGACATCCTTGGTCAGGCATTTAACAAGAACAGAAATAGAGGATTTATACCATTGAATTGCCAATAGAGAAACGGACTAACAACAAAGGCTGTTTATAGAGATATTAATAGTGGTACACGCCGCCCAAGCCAAGCGGGAAAGAATAACAATGGTTTCTACTACCCCAACTCCTATCTGTCTCTCATCCAGAAGTCATCGACACACACTCCAGAGGCGTATACATTAGGTTCAAGTCCTCTTCGATATTTATTATGCCGGTTGTCGGCCACCGTTAGTAGCAGGAGCTTGAGTGGTACTTGTACCATATCCTTGCTGCATGGGAGATTCTTGATCAGAGAAATGGTATCTTTCGCCGCCATTCAAAATCCTCTTTGAAAAGATACCCGGTGGCTTCCTTGCTCTCTGTCTACCTTCATGACCCCTGCTTTTGGCCTCATAATACACCCATAGCGTGTAGAAAGCATGGATATGGCCGGGGAAATATCTATTCGAGGGCAAAATAATCAGCCAGTATTCAGCGGCGTTTCTGGGAAGAGTTGATTTACCCAAGTATAGTCAAGAGGACGTTGATAAAGAGGTCCGGGGAGCAGCCGCCGATGAAGAAGACCCCAGCCGGCGGGACTGAGATAAACTATGTTAGCGCTTCTGTATATGCATACGGATGGGAGATAGGGTATCACAGGGCGAGTCCTACAGAGGAGAGTCACTAGAACAATGATAACACCTGCACAGGTCTCAGACATCTTAGCGCTGATGCGAATTCAGGAAATAACAGCTTGATGGAGCTTATGGCTGCTGAGACGTAAGATAACGGGCTAAGTCAAAATAATCAACTTCTAGCTTCCGAGTTCTTAAGCACGATATTGCCTATAGAATATAACCATGGACTTATTCATGGAGGGATGTGAGCGAAACCGCTCCATTGTTTCTTCAGGAGAGACTGTTTACTATCTCGCGCTTGTTGACTTTAACGTAAAATCGGCAAGCGCATCCTGCGTCTATTTAGATCGATATGATGTCATCAGAGGAAGCCGAATCACGTGGTAAATTTTTTTGGTTGGTAGCACGAGATCGTGTCTTTGTACAATTCTATGGGCATGGCGTACAAAGATCGATGCACAAGTAATTGTATTTGCCTATTAATTGGATAAAAATGGAGAGCAATAGCCAGTCGATCATGTTAATCCGCCAAGTAAGAACAGAGGAGAGAGGTAAGAGGAAGAAGTGGTGTTTGGGTATCGGGATGTTTGTGTCCACCTGTGGCAATGTAGTTTATATATGGGGAGGTTTTTATAGGGTAGGAGTGAAATATGGGGCTGTATAATTCGGTGTGTGACGGAAGATAGTTTATACAGCATCGATAGCCGCTCGCTTCGACACTTGCTCGTTCTGGTTCCCCAGCCTAGAAATCTGTAGGAAAGCATCGACACCATATCCCTCGAGGCTATGGAGCTCGAGTGTTCCAGCCCAGTACTCTGCATAGACACGACTCATCGGGAGGCCCATTCCGAGCCTTAGATTAGGCGGACGCGAACTGAGAGAGTCTAGGGAGTTTTCCTTTATTCCTCTGGGTACTTTTGACGAGTCTTGATGTGAAACATTCAGTTCCTGCATAGTTGCGGCCATGGCGTGAATCTGGCCAAGGTTCTCCAATCGAGTTTTCGAACGAGGGCCCTTGGAGAATGACCAGAGATAGGGGAGGATATCGCGAGGAATGCCGCCGCCCTGGTCTGAGACACGGATAATGACATGTTGTGGAGCCTCGCAGATGAGCACCTCTATCGGCGGTGGTGGGCTATTGCTGTCTTTGTATTTCTCGATAACTGCCTGCATGGAATTGCGGAGCAGCTCTCCAACTATATACTCCAGGTGGCTTAGAATGTAAGGGAATGTAGCACCAAGATGACCCTGAATGGATATTTTGGGAATTCTTGCGTCCGGACCGAGAGTTTGTCGCAGTAGGTGACGGGCTAGCTTTCCGCAGCGCTCTACAACGTCCTTTGCGTTACATTTGAGGAAAACTTCACCGACGAAATCTGCACCCATATCGCGTTCGGACGAATCTGGGAAATGCCATGGTGAATTGAATGTCTCTGTAAGAGCCAGGTGTTGCTCTGCTATCACCCGTCGTGATATTCTCTATACCAGCATGTTAGTTTCGCCTCAGTAAAGCCACTATAAAGATAATATGGTGCGATCATACCGCTCGCAGGAGAGTATTCATAAACCGGTCCATAACGTCAGGCTTGACTAAGTCCTGGCACTCCAATACACCCATTGCAAGGTTGGGAATAACGGTAAGATGCTCCTTGAGAGCATGGCGTAAAATGTCACAGTATCTATCATTATCTTCTATTGTTTTGATCTCGGGAACTGTCCGGAAGCGCTCAAAGGCCTTGTAGTATAGTTCGTAGACATAGGAGAGATGAGGATTCGTCACAACAACATACGGCAGCTTCTGCATATCACGTAGACGGTGGGCGATCCTGTATTTATTTTTATTTTCGTCAGCACTCAAACCTGGAAAATGTTAAGTAAATTGGTTATATGGCGGCATGGTGTACCTAGTGGGGAGCTCCGTCCGGACGTAGTTCGCAGAGCTGATGAGTCTGCTCTCAGTGAGCGTACGACCAAAAAAGGTCAACTGGCGCAGGCTGATCGGCCGAACGTCTCTCTCTACCCAGCTGCCGTCGTATACTCGTCGTCAGTCAAGGTGTAAACAACTCATCCGTCATGCGCAAGGTGCGGTCCATACTCATCGAGAACGGAGCCAGGCCGCCACGGAGGAGGCCTCTGGCTGTCTGCGGAGAGACAGCGGACCTGCCGACAGCATCTCCAGCGAGCGCTCTGCCGGCACCGACTCGACTGGCTTAGCAGCATGCCGGCGGTGCCATTCATTCACGAGTTGGTGCAGCTCAGGCCTTGCGGGAGGTGACTGGGCCAGGCTGGAGGACACAGGATGCCGCAACGGACTTTACAAGTCATGGCTCACAGTCGAGACATGGCTTCTCAGCAGCATAGAAGAGCAGCACGGGTTCATCGAGGGCCGAATAGCCGGTGGGATAGGGAAGAGGAAGGGAGAGAAGAAGGTGTAGCTAGAAGTTGACTTTTTGCTTGTGTTGACTCTTGCTGCTTGCCGGTGTCGGAGGCTGAAACTGATCCTCGGCTGGCGCGATACGAAGCGGGAAACAAACAAATCGACGTCGACGGCGGCATCGACGGCTACGGGATCTCCCTATGCATGGATCTACTGTGTAGGCATGTATCTTTGCGCGGTAACTGGCGAGCTGGCTGCGAGAGTCACTGTTGTCTGCTTTTTCCCCAGCATCTTGGTGGGCACTGAACGGCCTCCTGCATGCCCTGCTGGGTGAACAATGAGCTAGTTACATGCATGGAAGAGCAGCTTTCACTGCCCACTCTAAGAATAAACGCAGTCAAAGAAGAATCATACATCTAAAGGTGATTGTGCTTGACCAGAGAGGCCTGGCACTGCCATCCTTTTTAAAAAGCAGCCTTTTTTTTTTTTTCTTCTTCTTCTCTTCCTCTTCTAACATCGACAAGAAAAGCGAAAAAGAAAACCTCACCAAAAAAAAAATAAAATAAAAAAAACGACCATCCTACGCGGAGCTGCCAACTTCACCCGCAGATAACAGCCTCACGCAACACTGTTTAATAGCGGTTACTACGTCGATAGCATCTGGCTGTCTAACTGAAGACTGCTTTACTGTCTCTGCCTCGCCTCGGAGCGCCGGTCAGCCACGATAAGAGCTCTTTTGCTGCCTTGGTTGGATATACCGAGCTCATGGACCATGTAGGCCGCCGCCCTCACCACCCTCACTCCTCACCCTCACCTCTCTCCCGGCCTTGATTCTACACGCCGGAAACGAAGATCCAGGCTGACGAGCGTGCCTTGATACTGCAGGTTAATGATGCTGATACCATGGTGCCTGACTACGACCAGTTCGAGAACAATGACCGGACAGACGTGGTTGTCGTGTCGCCTGCCGGCTCAACCTCGAACGATGTAGACATGGAGAAGCCACTCGCCAATGATTGTATGTGCTCCCCCAGCTGCTGTTATTTTTGCCTGGCAGAGACCGCTCGCGCCTCTCTGTCTGCTCCTCTGAGCTCTGCCGCACGCCTGGCCCCTCCCCCTCGTCCTGTCGAGTGCCTAACCAGCAGTGCTCCGGCTGCCAAGAGCATGGTCGTTATTCTTTGCCGGTAGCTTACCCAGGCTAACTCTTCTGTTTGCTTGATAGATGAGACGATGATGTCGAGAGTCCTACCAGTAGACCCGGATCTGGAAACCGAAGGAGAAACATATCACACATGGCACATAAAGAATTGGACAAAGTTGCCGCGGAGAGAGCATGGGCCCAAGTTTGAATGTGCCGGCGCACCATGGTACATCCCCCTCACAAGACGAGAGCAGTCTAGACAACAAGCGGAAATAATCTCTCTAACGGGTGTTTTAGGAGAATATTGTTTTTCCCCTACGGTAACCAGGTAGAACATGCCTCCTTTTACCTGGAGCATGGGTGGGAGGAGAACGTGCCGGAGAACTGGTACGCTTGCGTGCAATTTGCCCTGGTCCTATGGAATCCGAACCACCCAGACATATATATCTCAAACAGTAAAACCTCCCCTGGACCATTTTCAACTCGAGACGTGGGCTAATTTGGGCGTAGGAGCGACACATAGATTCAACGCAGAAGAATCGGATTGGGGTTTCACGCGGTTCTGTGAACTACGGAAACTGTTTCAACATGTCCATGATGACAGAGGTGTGCCACTCGTAGACAATCAAGAGGCCTGCCTCACTGCATATGTGCGAGTGGTGAAAGATCCTACTGGTGTTCTATGGCATAACTTCCAAAAGTATGTTTGCTCCCCGATATCTTGGGAACTATCTATATAGCTAACATACTCCAGCTATAACTCCAAGAAAGAGACTGGCATGGTTGGTCTCAGAAACCAGGGCGCAACCTGCTACCTTAACTCACTCCTCCAATCGTTATTTTTCACCAACGCGTTCCGAAAGGTATGCCAAAACCTACCTCCAAACACACTGCGTTTGTTGTGCTAAATGATAAATAGGCTGTATACCAAATTCCCACAGAAGATGAAGCAAATAAAAAGAACTCTGCCTGGACCCTTCAACGTTTATTCTACTCACTCCAAACATGTGAAACTCCTGTTTCAACCTCAGAACTCACTGAGTCCTTTGGATGGAAGTCAAGGGTAATCTTTGAACAGCAGGATGTCCAGGAACTCTCTCGGTTACTCATGGAGAAGCTCGAGGTGCAAATGAAAGGCACACCGGCTGAATTAGCACTCCCGAACCTCTTTGTGGGCAAAGCCAAAACTTACATTTCTTGTATCAACGTTGATTATGAATCGTCGCGGATAGAGGACTTCTGGGATATACAGCTGAGTGTCAAAGGAAACAAGACCCTGGATGACAGCTTCAAATCTTACATCAACGTTGAGATCATGGATGGAGAGAACAAATATGACGCAGGATCTTCCCATGGTTTGCAAGACGCCCGAAAAGGTGTTATTTTCGAAAGCTTCCCACCTGTCTTGCATCTTCACCTACAAAGATACGAATACGATTTCAACCGCGATGCAATGATGAAAATCAACGACCGGCATGAATTCCCAGAGGAGTTCGATGCATCGCCTTACTTATCCGCAGATGCAGACAGGTCTGAACCCTGGGAATATAAGCTCTTCGGCGTACTTGTTCATAGTGGCGACCTTAATGCTGGACACTACTACGCCTTTTTGCGCCCAACCAAAGATGGCCACTTCTACAAATTCGATGATGACAAGGTGATCAGAGCAACAAACAAGGAAACGTTAGAGGAGAACTTTGGTGGAGAGTATGCAAATGGAGCCGGGATGCGCCAACCTTATACCCGGAATTACTCAACAAAACGCTCGATGAACGCATACATGTTGGTTTATATCCGGAAGTCCAGAATCGACGACGTCCTTGTCAACGTTGGAAACGAGGATGTGCCTGCCCATCTTGGTAAGTTCCTGGCTTACTTTTATTCCCATTCATACTTCTTGGAAGACTTACTAACCGGGAACAGCGAAACAAGTCGATGAAGAGCGCTCTGAGGCGATCCGTAGGAAAAAGGAGCGTGAAGAGCAACATCTCTACATGAATATTGCAGTTGTATCCGATGACTCGTTTAGGGAACATCACGGCTTTGACTTGATGAGTACTGATTTGGATCCCGGTGATCCAGCCCTCCCAACTACCTACCGAGTCCGTCGTACCATGAAGGTGGGCGAGTTTACGCAACTTGTGGCAGAAGATAAGGGCCTTGACGTGGAACGAGTCCGCCTATGGGCTATGGTTAATCGTCAAAACAAAACTGTCCGGCCTGACCAGCCTCTACGGGACCCAGAAGACACTGTCGAAACAGCTGCTTTCAAGCTTTCGTCAAGAGCCGCGCCTTTCAAGGTATATGCTGAAGTGAGAGAACCTGGAAGTGATGGAAAAGTTGTTTGGCCTGAAACGCAAGGGCCGAATGCGTCTGTTCTCGTCATTTTGAAGCATTTTGATCCTGTGACACAAACTCTCTCCGGTGTTGGCCATGTTTTCGTTAAGAAGCAATCCAAGGTTTCAGAACTTGCTGGGCCCATTCTCCAGATGATGAATTGGCCTGCCGGTACATCCTTTTCGCTATATGAGGTACGTATTCAGTAAATACTTCTAGCTTTTGGTAGATTATCATCTAACCGTTCATGCTAGGAAATCAAACCTTCCATGATTGACCAGCTGAAGCCAAAGCAGACCTTCCAAGCTTCGGAGATTCAAGATGGAGATATAATATGTTTCCAGCGGACCCAGAGTGAATCAGAGTACGTTATTTTCCGCCGAACACATTCAAACTGTTACTGACCCCATTACACCTAGACTTGGACCCAACGTTCTCTACAAGGATGCAAGACAATACTACGACTATCTTCTCAACCGCGTCATGATAAAATTTGCCCCAGTGAAGCCAGAATCCGATGACTCAACTTTTACACTTGCTCTTAGCCGCAAGATGAGCTACGATCAATTTTCAGCTAAAGTTGGCGAGTACTTAAAAGTTGACCCGACACACCTTCGGTTTGCTCCTGTTGCAACTACTACTGGCAATCCCAAACCATTTATTCGGCGGAACGTTGCCCACAACCTTTCCCAGATCCTGACTACGCAGTACTCTGCTTACGGTAACTCAGGGCAGAGAAACGATGCATTATATTATGAGATTCTGGAGACTAGCTTAAGTGAATATGAAACTAAGAAGCTAATAAAAATCACCTGGCTACCCGAGGGAATCATCAAAGAGGTATATTTCTGCCCTGGTTTACTCTTTATACTTCCTTTTTATTTTGTCTTGGGGTGTGCGCTAATATATATTATTTCATACAGCAACCGTTCGAGTTACTTGTGCCTAAACAAGGAAATGTCACTGATATTCTACAAGGCCTTCAACAAAAAGCTAATCTGGATAATGAGGTTATGCAAAATGTCCGTGTTTTTGAAGCACATTACAGCAAAATGCAAAAAGAACTAACAGACAAGTTTGGCGTTGCTGGAATAATGGACACAATTTCCCTTTATGCGGAGCCTATTCCAGAAGATGAACAAAACATGAAGGAAGGTGATTTTAGGATAAATGCTTTCAATTTTGATAAGGAGCCAAATAGAGAGCATGGCATACCTTTCAAATTTGTTGTTAAACCAGTACGTCTACCATTACTTTCCTAACTGCTCTCACGGTGCTGACATATCTATAGGGAGAGAAATTCATCGATACCAAAGAGCGCTTGTCCAAAAGAACAGGCATCCGAGGTAAACAATTTGAGAAGATAAAATTTGCAGTTGTGTCTCGAGCCATGTACTCAAATCCAACATATCTTGAAGATGGTACTCCATACCCCTTACTAAAACGTACCTCTCAAAAGAAACAGCTAACACTATCTAGATGACATCCTTTCCGAACTCGTCGGCGACTCTGACAGCCAGCTTGGCCTGAACCATGTAAATAAGAATCGCAATTTCCTCTCCAAGAGCGACAATATCTTCATTCGATAGATACCCAATGGATATATTCGATTCCTTGCCAGCTAGCGCAGCACTTGACTCTATGCGAACACAATGATCCCTTCAATGGCTGTATCACCACAGTTATCTTGATATTAAAATAATGATATCTTCAGCTTCAACCAAAGACAACACAAATCAGTTTCATTATGCGGGGGAAAGAAGAGTGGGAAACGGGGAAACGGGGTTTCAAGTTCTTTTTCAGGCTTTGAATATTTATCCTACAAATTTTCCCCACCGTTTTGATCAGTTACAATTGCTTGTATTTCCCTCATTTCGATTTCATGGCTTGATTTCTCTTTCTTAATGTTTCTTTTTCTCGTCCAGTTCTATATCTATTATCCATCGATCATCTTTCTAAACGGGCGGTGTTCTGATGGCGGCAAATGATGCTTTTTCTGACTCCGGGTGTATTGCTTGCATCTTCCCATAACTATAATACCTAACCATAGTGACTAAAGGGGCCAGTCGTAAGCTATTGGGAAAGCCCATGTCCTTATTTAGATGATTCCCTTTTTAATGAAATATCCATGTATTTGAATTCAAGGTACCCCTTTTTATATGTTGTGTTGTTGCTGGTTGAGCGTTTCTATTGGGAGTTTGGCTCGTTAGTGCAAACAATGCAAACAACACACCAAAAAAGTGTCAACATCTTACGCATCGCATTTTCCTGTTGGAACGTCGACCGACTACAACCAGACCTCGACAACAGCTCGCTCTCGGGGATTCCACGGTATACTCTCGCCTTTCCTGGTTGTAAGGCATCATGCGGTTTCAAGCTATTGCCGTATGGCTCTTCGCCTTTGCGGTTTCTTCGGTTTACGGCACCGCCTTGACCTACAAGCTCGATGCCGCTGAGAAGGCCTGCTTCTACTCCTGGATCGATAAACCCCCCGCGAAAGTCGCCTTTTACTTCGCTGTATGCCTTCAGCTTGCCTTCCCTATGATGTGTTTGCGTCAATATCCTGTTGAATCTGTTTACTGACTCGTGACCATGTGTGCGTGTGTAGGTGCAATCTGGCGGTTCATTTGACATCGATTTCTCCGTTTATGGCCCCGGTGAGAAGCTAGTTATGGACGGAACTAAGGAGAGACAGGGCGATTTTGTTTTTACCGCTCAGTCCGTGGGTGAATACCGCTTCTGCTTCAATAACGAGATGTCCACTTTTGCGGAGAAGACGGTTGACTTTGAGATTGCGGTTAGTCTTCATTATCTCCCGATTGTGTTTCTTAATTTTGGACAATTTTGTCCCAGTTGCATAATATCATGGAGAACAATTGGGTTTGCGTAAGTCCTCGTGTTCGACATAATGCTAAAGAACCTTTTGCAGGTCGAGAATGAGGAACGAACTCAGCTGCCATCAAAGCCTGGAACTTCCCCTGAACAGACGTCAGCGGTTGAAGAGACAATCCTCCGACTAGGAGGTCACCTATCAACCATCAGCCGAAATCAGAAGTATTTCCGAACACGAGAAAACCGTAACTTCAGCACCGTGCGGAGCACTGAGAAGAGAATATTCAATTTCAGCATTATCGAAAGCTTGATGATGATTTCAATGGCCGGCCTCCAGGTGTTTATTGTCAGGTTCTTTTTCCAGGGTGCCAGGAAAGGTATAGATGAACGGATGGGTCCGGCCTTGGGCGCACTGATCGCCCATGCAGCCCTTCCTCCCCCATCCCACCTACCCCCCCCTCACTCCCCTCTTCCCCTTACACCACCTTTTCGAGCTACCAGCATACTAACTATGTTTATTAGGCTATGTATAATCGAATAATGACGACAATTCTCATATTATGGCTGAATTGTGTTTTCTTTAAAATATATGGTCCTTTTTCACTATGACTTTTGCCTCGATTCTTAGATACTGATGACCATAACGGCATCCAATCTTAAACAGAGATTATTAGTTTACAACCATTGGTTCAACCATCAACACAGAGCTCTATCTTATGACAACAGATTTGAATTGGCAGCATCCATGAGAGAGCCTAACATCTGAGACCTGAAATTTAGCCCGCACTATCCTTGTGGATAGGGTATCATATCTCGAATTTCGGTGACGACACCGTGCAGCTGCTGAATAGGGGCAGGTCAAGGGAGGACCAGATGACACACCTTTCTCGGTTCCAATAGACAACACGGCCTCGTACTTCCTCGTTCAGCTGAGGAGCTGATATCCCGTAGCTGAGTATACACCAGTTTTGCTGTTTACTTGATGTCAATTAATTTATTCCGTTTTTCCACGTGCAACCAAAGCCAGGAACGTCATTGTTCTCCAGAGTGCTTTGCCAGCCGTCAGTCAATCTTGAATTATCTGATACTTGATGCTCATCACTAACGAGGTTTTTGTTGCCAGCCACATACATCCATTTTTATTAGTCTTTCTTATGGGAAAGCAGATCATGCAGGATGCAAAAGTTGGTCACGAAAATCCACAAGTGGTCCGACGTTGTACCGACATAAGCCCGAGACCCGCCCGGGTACCCAGTTCGTTTCTCGAGATAACATGTCATACTCACTCCTCTCCACCTTGAACGAGCATCCTCTGCGTTGTACTCCATGTTATCCTGGGCCGTCTCGTTCAAGAGCTGCAACTCGAATCCAGGCGGGGAACCAGCTGGAGCTCTTCCTCGCTAAATGCGAATAATAATAACATCGTCTTTGCGGACGGAGGTCGCCACCTAGTCGGGAGTCCAAACCGCTGCGGGTTACGATCTTCAACGCGATCTCGATCCAGCTGGGGGGCCCTGTCTGTTCATTCCTCACTCTCACCCTCTTGCCAGAAGTACCTTTAGAGTTTGTCCAGCGGACGCTAGCTCGCCAGCGCTGGCGCCTAAGGGGAACGATTCGAAAACTTGGCTCAGACGACCCGATGCTCCATGCGATGTGACGACATAGTTCTCCCAAGACTCTATATCCATACGCCTCCTACGGAGTAAGGACCATCAGATTCCTGTCCTACGGTGCATAACGAGAGCTTGTCCCGCATGATTTTCCACTCTCGATCTCCATTAATTAGGGATCCGGCTTTCGACCGCCACTCTGACCCCTTTATCGAGCCAGAAGCAGTCTGGAGCCACAGGCCAAAACGGCGGCAGCGTTCTTATTGTTCCTTGCTCTCCATGACTCTGGGCTCGTCCAGCCACACAAACCGCAACGGACTGAGACTTCCACTGATAACTGTCCCCGTATGACGCAATATGGCCCCCCAACCCTGTGTCAGATTTGACGATGCACCTCAAGGTGATATGAAATTTTCATGAGTTCCCATAATAAGTATGAGGGGCAGTCTATAAAAACTTGACCCTATACCATATATTAAACACGCATACATCCCATACTTCATTCTCTTTCTTCGAGATACCCTTTTCCTATCTGTGTCATCACCCTTATCGCTTTCCGCCGATAGACGTATAATAGGCCATATACAACTGTGGCTGGAGGTCTGCTGCCAATTGGTATATGTGGACACGCACCTCCATTCTTCCTCTTTTCCCTCCATTTCTGATATGTCTGTCTGATTGTTCATTCTATCAGAGATAATACTGTAAGAGTCAAGTTTAACGCCTTGAAAGAGCATACTACAATCCCTTGATTCTCTCGACACTTAGACTGGCCACTCATAAGTTATATGAACACATGTCTCACATCATTCACTCCTCCGTTAGGCCAAGATCATACTTATACTGTTAAGCGAAATGGACGATACACTTGCTCCGATCAAGATCTCCAGCCCTTCGGGGGACCGCCAACATACATTGTCCTCGTATACTCAAGTTATGTACGAGCACACACAGAGACAGATGGAAGAGCTTCGGGCTTCGGAGTCACCACCAGCACCTGGTGAACCAAAAAAGGCAGAACATCACGATCGCATGAAACGTCACAATCACCAGGAGAACGGTTTGCCGCCATCCATAAAGAAGCACGATTACGCTCTGGATAATGCAAAGACCAGCCACCCGGAGAGACGGTCCGGTGGTTGACTTATGACACACTCGTCAATGGTATGCTACGGTGCAGAATGGGATATCCACCGCTGGTGAATGCGCATAAAGAAAAGACATAAGAGGCTAATGAGACTTATGTCGCTTTCTCTTGAAGATGAAGAGATGGTGGTGCTATCTGCTGTCCTCTTCAAGTCGAGACGCCTAGACATGATACCTCGAACGTACTTTGTTCAGGGATATCGGAATCCTCAACAAGGTGCTCTCGTATGAACCGACTACGCCATTACGACAACTTTTTTCTTCTCGCAAAAAAGAAAAGCCATTTTCTTTTTTGACTAGTTATTTCTGGTCAATTTACTTCTCGACTTCCGAGATAGCTCTCCTCTCCCCGTTCAGTTTTTGGTTTCTTACTACACCTCGAACCCTCGTTCTTCATTATATGACGCCTAGCGCTTCAGCCTTGCTTTCCTCGAGGTATTTTATTCTTGACCTTTGCCTGGATAGGACTATATCTCCACATACTGGTATGCTGGGAATGCCTCTTGCTGTTTACAAAATATATGACCTTTGTCTCATTTTTCCATTTCACGCGGGTCTGTGATATATAGAAAGGGCCTTCATATGACGAGATATACGACGTATATTTTTCTTTTTTTTTTCCCCCCCAAATTAAGGAAGGCCAAAAAATTACGAAAATTGTCCGCTTGCTGCATACTATGCATGATTCATGACTCTCCTAGAATCCTCTAGATCATATGGTTATTAGGGTATTTAAAGTATTAAGGTAAAACGTAAAATTCATCCACGCGCTGTGACGTAACGTAACTCATCATGACCATCCGCCTTGGTTCCATCTGCCCATCCCATTGGGGCCCGAGCTTGAGTTTCTTGCGTATATCTGTCCGTGCTGACCCTGTTGGTTTTGCTGGCTCTGCTCGCCTTGCTGGCCCTGCTGCTGCTGGTGGGGATGTGGTGGACTGAAAGCGAAGTTTGCTCCTGGCTGGTGCGGCGGAGGTATGAACTGTTGTCCGCCCATAGACCCACCCATGGTCGACGGTGGGAAGTTTTGAGGAAAGGCTGGCAGGTTCATATTCATACCCATGTTCATGGCCATGTTTATATTCATGGCCGGAGGGAACAGACCCCCTTCTGGTGCAGATATGCCTGGTGGAGGCGGAGGAGGCGGGGGTGGCCACGGCCCATGATAGTTTGGTGGTCGAACTGGAGGAGGAAACATTACTGACTGCGCAGGGTTCATGGCTAGCATGCTCAACTGCTGCGCGCCGATAAAAGGGAATTGAGGGTTGACGTAAGATGCTTGGGTTTGATTTGCTGGTTGTGAAGAAGTAAGTGGAGGAGGTGGTGGTGAGACTCCCCGAAGAGCAGACGGTTTAGGCGAATATGACGCCGATCTGGATGCTGAACGGCCGGCCCTAGGTCGACGGCGAGGGGATCGGGAGCGGGACACTGAGGCTCGCCGTCGACGCCCACGAGATATTGATGAGCTCGAGGACAGTGAACGGCCTCTCCCGTCTTCGCTCATGCTATCACTGTACCGTCGTCTTTTACTGGCTGACCGCCGCGAGCTAATGCTTTGACTTGCGCTTCGACTTCTGCTGCGAGCTTTTCCATTCCTGCGTTGTTTCATATTTTGGCAAAATTCCCGCGACCAGCCGTAGTATGTGCCACTGTCCAGTGATTCCCCCGTCATATCGTTGTGTGTTGTGGTTTGTCCCAGCTCATCCACATCTACTATAGTAAGCTCCGGAGACTCGTTTTTATTGGTATCATAAATCCTGTCCACTTCTGCAAGGAGGGATTTCACAGCTTTGATAAGAGTCTCATCAGCAGGGCCAGCGGCAAATTGGAGAGGTTTTAATGACTGGGTTCGGATTGCAGCAGAGGAATCTGGGATTATGTGCGGTAGCATGTTTCCTGCAGGTAATTCGTAATATGGCGCATTGGGATCACCATGAGTCGCCGGCATCACATATGGAATATTTCGCGTTTCAGCCTTTTTCTGTTCAGCATGTGCTTCTCCATCTATAGCAGCCTTTTCCTCAGTAGCTTCGAAATTTTCAACCGCATCCCTCAATTTCTTCATATATTCCGCACTGTAATATGCATTGTTTTCCCATATCTTGATAAGATCTTCAACCCGCTTGCGATACTTCGCGCTATTGTCACGGCAATAGCTCCCAGCACGGCCAAAAAGAGTGGTCAAGTATGGGCGTAATGACTCGGCCACCGTTGAAAACGCTGAAGTGGACGTCGGGCCATGGTATTTCGTATGGTGAAGTAAATCATTTAGTAGGTAGAGAATATGCAACGTCTTTCTCCTCGAAGATGCGCCGTGCTTTCTATCACCTCCGTTTTGAGCTTCTCGCTTATCCGTTGGTTTCTGTTGCAAGTACTCTGCCAGCGCAATGAAGTATTTGCCTAATCCCCCTACCCGGACGGACGAAGGGGCAACATTTTTTAGAAGCCATGATTTGCATATCTGGTGTGAAAAACCCCAAGGCGTAACAGTTTAGTAAACTTGGATATTGCCGCTGCGACGATGCAAGGAGCTTCAAATAGTCCAAACCTGGATATGTGCTGGGGAGCAATGCGACATCATCGTGTCGAGCTCTTTGTGAAAGCGTGATATCTCATCTCCAGAGACTGGCTGAGGGTCAGGCCGTAAAAGGCCGGCGGAGAACGAAGCCTTCGCTACAGCGATCTGGTGGGAGCTCATTGTGAAACCGCTGTATAGCCTCCCAGGCGCTCACTCGGAGGTAAACAATACTGCCCCGACGCTGCTTGTCTGTTGTTGACGTTCTGCGGTTTTCATGCTGGTGTTCCTCATGGAGGCTTTTTCACGCCAAGACCAACGAATTAACCTACCTAGTAATGCCCCGGTCAGGCACAGTGAGTATCACGTGACTACAATCTCTCGTAAGCGGACCGAATGGTCCAATCTTAGGTTGTCCTCCATGGCACGTGATCAAGATATTCTTAGCCAATAAAAATGTCAAATTAATAGTTAATTAGTAACCCGCGGCTCATAGGCTTTATCAGCATTGGTCCCACTACTTCACCCAATAATATTGGGATCAGCGGCTATATGGCGGCTTTTAGCATCATGAGCCTGATAAGCCACCCAATCAGAATACATCCAACTTTCAGCCTTGTTAATGACGACTTCCTCCGTCCCTGCGGTTTAATACCAACTGAGTGCACGCCACCAGTCAATGCCGTCATAATGAAGAAGGCATGAAGGTCTTCGCCGCCTGGGTGACTCACATAAATACTCACTAGAGCGCTCCCTTTCCATTGTTCTTGTTCTAAAACTCATCATCACATTTATATACACACCAAGATTTCGGCTATTTAATAGGACGTCGTAAACGTATGGATAGCCAACGAATTTTTCGGCGGATAGGTGCTGGATTTTGTGGCACAGTGTGGGCTTTAATGCCCAGTAATAATATGCTGGAAGACGACGCTTTCAAGCGAGAAGATGGAGGTCCTGGAAGGTCTCTCCAGAAGGAATTTAAAATGCACGGGATCATACAGAATGCTATAGAGCAATACAACAAAGCCACTCCTATCTCTATACCCAGATGCCATCAGTTTATTGATCCCGACGACGCTTGGTGGGGGGCTGGAAATTTGGAGAAATTTCCTGACGGATATTCCCCTTGCAATATCATTCGGTCCGACCGCATTCCGCCTGTTGGACAACCCACTCGGGAGTTACTGATCGAGAAATTCTGCCCTCCACCTTTGATATCAGAATTAAAGGCTAGTGAGGTCAACAAGGACTGCCTCATCCGCCCATATCTCGGGAGATGCCGATTTAGCTCACGACCGAAATCGAACTTCGTGGCCTTTTCTCTTCGGAACTTCCCGCTGCACCTCGACCAGATGTATGAACTCGAGGTACCTCCAACCGACCTCCTCAACTATGCTGTACTGATGGCAGAAACCCTGGCAATACTTCATTGGCTAGGTAAGACAGACGCGAACGATATCGAGTTCGTCTTAGCTCCACCACGCAATGACCAGAAGTCAGCAATAATATCAAATTGTCTTGGAGAACACACGATATGGATCCTGGACTTCGACTGCTGTAATTTTATCTCTCTCGATATGGAAGGGGTCGACCAAGCGGTTAGGGCTTTTATAAAGAATGACCCATTCTATCCACGCCCAACCTCCAGCCCTGACCTGTGGGTGGCATTTCGACGCAAGTACATTGAAACTAGCAACGAAGTGCTAAAGGGAGCAGGTGATATGGCTCTCCGTCAGCTTCCAATCCATTTTATCAATGGTGTTGAAGCTGCTTTACAGGTTTCTTCGGCCTAAGTTTATACGATGGTTTTTAGTTGTATAATAGGCGTGTGAAGCAACACACAAGGATCACACGAAGCAACACACCAAGCAACACACAAAGCAACATGGAAATATTTGTCATTGCCCTTGACATATAAAATATATCCGCATAACTCGCTCTCAGGTTTCCCTCAAGTTTGACCCTTCAATCATTACAGCATGTCGGATAATATTGGTGACGAGATTTCTTCACGATCAATCCGCCAATATGACACCTCGGAAGACTCAAATACCCCAAGGCTGGATAGGATGTTCAGCAAATTGCAACTTGAAAGAACCAGCACCTCGAGCACAACAGGCCCGGATACCAAGAACACTCTAAAAAGGCTTCTATCAAACCAGTCTGGGATATCCACTGCATCCTCCTATGCCGAATTCCAGAGTGCTTCAGCAGGCCAGGCGAGACCCTTCAGAGAGATCGGAAGGGGGTCAATTGGAAAAATTTACGAGCAACCAGGAACAACATGGGCATTTAAACTTCTGCTCATCGATCGAAGTGATAAATTGTGGAACAACTATGTCATGCATCTTCGGGTTCAAAACAGCTTTGACCAGCTCGGCAGCATCGGTGGACGTGTGGAGCTACCGCGTGTTGCATGGTTTGCAAATAAGACATCAGAATTTTGGAACGACAATCTTCATTTGTTCCCAGACGAGCCGACTTTCAGGCGTGAACCTCGCGATGTTCTCTGCATGGAACGAATTCTCCCATTACCAGAACCAGTTCAAAGCGCCATGATTGGAGCTTACTGCCCACCCCATAACATCGAGAACGCGAAAAGAGACCCAAAAAAACAAAGACTGCCTTATCATGGTTTTCTTGGGAAGAAATAGGTTTGGAACATCTCGGCCCAGTGGCACTACCTTTTTTTCGCTTCGCAACTATAAGCTACATCTAGATCAAATAAGAGACCTTGGTTTAGATGTCGAAGAGCTGTGTGAGAGCATGGAAGATACCATGGCCGTTCTACACTGGCATGCAAAAGTGGACGGAAACGACATTGAGTTTGTTTTTGGCAGCTCCCCAGAAGATAGAAAAGCGATCCGTCGAGAGAATGGCTCCAGGATCAAGCACATATGAACGGATTACCAACATTCATCCAAACTTCAAGAAGCGACTTCTCAGCTTATGGATTCTCGACTTTGACGCATGCAAACCCATATCAATGGATGAAAATGGAGTGCGACTGGCGGTGAAAGCCTTTTTGGAGACCGATCCTTACTGCCCCCGGCCGTCAACTGAATGTTATTTTGCTAAGGAGCTCTGGAAATTATTCTGCACCCGATACATGCATACTGCTGCGAGACTCGTGAGAGGCACAAACTACCATCACCTGCCAATGAAGTTTATTCAAGGAATTTCGAATGAATATAGGCTAGGTGAGGAAAATCGAAGGGAGACTCAGGTTGCACCTCCCACAGTTGTTAGAGGAAGAGGAGCTGCGGGCATAAGGAGAGCTAGAAGCAGCGGCAACATGATGGGGCGTGGTAGAGGCACTTGGTCGAACCAGCCGGGGCCACAACCAGGAGAACCAGAGCAATCAGAGCGACAGAGGCAATTGGAGCAAGCAAAGGCAAAGAAGGGGCTTTCGAGGGAGGAATATTGGTCACAGGCATTGATAGAACGTGTACGGAGTAAGGCAACGAGATAAACGTTGGCCCAAGGATATGTAATTAAGCAGTTAATATGATTTTGCTGGAAAAAAATTTGAGATCTTTTAACGCCTAACTAATTGCTGAAATGCCACCATGTCCCCCCTGCCTAACGGTACAGAGTAAAGTATTCTTAGGGCAAATTTCTCTATTCTATCAATGTACTCCTAAGCTATACCCTTCTTTACTTACTTTATACCTATCTTCTAACTCATTACTTTCTTATATAGAATTCTCATACCTTTAACCCCCTAGCATTTCCTAACCCCAACCCTTACCCTAAGTGCAACTAGATATTATCCAGGAATTATACTATACAGTAGAAGCAGAAGAGTGTGGTTTAGGATACACGGTTAAAGCAGAGAATTTTACCCTAGGAATAGTGCTTAATTCTGTACCGTTAGGCCGGTGGATAGTTATGGTGGCATTTCAGCAATTAGGTGGTTCCATTACATTCGGCACTGTTTGATAACTAATACTCATACAGTATCTGAAGGATAGGAACTGGCAGTTGTATGGTTCAAGCAAAGCAGTACTCCGTACAGCGAATATCTAATGCTTGTCTCCGCCTAGTTAGGCACTCTAGACAACGACGCCCTCGAATAAAATGCTACAAACTGTACAGAGTAAGAAGGCCCTAGTTACTTGCAGTCCAGCTGGGCGCAAGCTGCATCATGACATGGACTGCGTATCTCGGGAAAAGGTTCGGCGTGGTGGTGTCACTTTTGAGTACGGGAGTACGAATATAGCCACCATTATAGAACCCTCCTTCAAGGGCATTATACAAGAAGAACCAAGGCCATCTGAGCATTCCGGGTGGTTCCTAGAAAGCAGACCGCTGCCTCATAGAGCAAATCTTGTTTCCGGATAACATGACTGTCTCTGTATTCCATGTGTACGCCAGTGTGGAATCTGAGCAAATATCCGGCGCTTCCAACAGGGCTGTTTCGAAGCGCTACCTTGTTGACGGGCGAACCCTTCGCCGGGAGCCGTGTTATTACTGGAGCAGAGCCAGCGCGAGACTTCCGGGGAAGGCTTCGGGAAAGCAACTCGAGGAGAGCAACGAGCAGGCGCCGGCCACGGACAGGCGTGGGAGGCGTGGGAGGCGCCGAGTGAGCCCACCAGGAAGCCCACGGATTCCATCCCCGTCACGCGATTGTCATCTGGCCATGCCATCTTTGCGTCATGCATGATCCCTGGAGGTTCGGCGATGCGGAAGAGCCGTGGAGCTAGCGCCCGCCGCCCAAACTCCCGACTGGCGTGCCTGAACCGCCGAAGGACACGAAGCTCGAGACACCACGAGGTTACGGATGTCGCTGGAGGGAGGGGGTTGGGCCCTGGCTGGTTAACTAGGTGTTATTTAAGGCTGCGTCTGATCCTCTTGGGACGGTGTTCTTCCCGCCAAAACAAACCACCGTCGCTCTGTCTGGCCGCCGGGATATCTATTCGAACAAGAAACAGGCGATTCCTAGCCACGAGAATACCTACCTGGGTGACGAGTTAGCTCACCAGCCGACCCCCTCGTCGCCGCCTACCATGAACCAGCCAACCATCATACTTCGACACTCGCTTCGGCGGTTCTCTGCCCAAGCCCCGAAGCCAGAGAGCAGGGCCCAGCGGTATCTGGCGGCGTCGTGCATCGTCTCCGGCGTCCTGCTGCCGTTTATCCCGCCGGCGCTGGAGAGCTCGAGGGGGAGAAAGCTGGAGCAGCCACCGGCAAATAAGTGAGCCTCCCCTCCCGCTAACTGGTTATTATCATTCCCTTGCCCCGAAGAAGATCAGTTTGTCCTGACATATATATATATATATATATATATACAGCTATCCTCCTCTATGTTTCCATTCTCGCTAAGCATACTTCACTTCGTCGGCTTTCCTTATCTCTTTTACGTCTACGGGCCACAGGTTGGCTATGATTGTCATGAAACGGCGTTCGGCATCATAATGGAGCACGAAAATCCATTTCATTAGGAATTCGGACATGGAGTTATAACGATGATTATTATTATGCCTGTTTCTATTCTATGAGATACTTTAGCGTCTTCTAATGGCTAAAAATAGTTCCAAATCAGTGTTTCTTTCTCCCTGTTCATCTTTATTGCAACTTCCTCTATAATCTTCAATAGACACCCCCAAGGATTCGTCTGGAAGGGTCCTTGGCATCACAAGACGATACAAGCCCTGGTATTCCGTATAGTATGATTTTAGAGAAGAGTAGCAGAAATGATGGTTAAAATAATATACAGATATCTCCTCGTCTCTCCTTTTATAGCATAATATATGCAAGAGCAGACTAAGCAAATATATTGCCTAGCCACCGTGGTAACATACCTAACCGAATGTATGTATAAGTATCCAGCATCAATCAGCTGAAACGATCACCCTTCCTCGATCTAAATACTTCGGCGGCTTCGTATTTCCCTTTCTCGGCCAGACGCTGTGCATCGGTGTCCGGTTCGTGTCTTGTAGGAGCTGGATCGTGTCCTAATTCTTCACTCGGGCTATATGCGTCATCCTTCTGTGACCCACTATTCAATTTCCCTGCCCGGGCAACTGCCGCCTTTGACTGTTCAGCTGCCGCCTTCAGCCAGTACCAAATGCCGGTTAGTGAAGCCCTAGAGTCAATCTTATCTCGTCGTGGAGGGGAAGAATTTGTGTTCGTACCCTTGCCGAAGCTTCAGCTTTGGCCATTTCATCTTTACGTTTCTGAGTAGCGTCAAATCTGGTCAATCTGTCGGCGTTGATAGAGCGTTTGGCGAAATAGTATGCGCCACCACCAGCTGGTCACAAAACGGCATTAGTTATCCTGCTCCTTTGAGTATAAAAGAACAGCCGGGGTATTGCATAATAGTCGTACCGACACAAAGCGCTCCCCATCCGATCCTAGGCAGATTGATTATGTTTAGTTCTCTCTTAATCCTCCCAATTGTGATCGATCAAAGCAATGGGTTGTCGGTACCAGGTTGATTTAATCTAAACACCGCCACGCAGTTAGTGATACCAGTCCCAGTAAAGAGCAAGAACCACGGCCAATGCTTACTTACAGTATTCATTTTTGAATCCAAAAGAGAAACAATGGAACCGAATCTGTCAGTCTCTCGGCGTCTTTGATCTCTATCCCGGCTGGCAAAACTCGGCCGGCTCCAAATTTCCTGCTTGAAGTCATTTTAAAGTCGGCTGTGGCTAGATTTGGCTTAGTCATTGTCATGTGACACTATCTTGATAAGGCTCTTTTTGGATGCTGTAACTAATAAGAAGCCGAGATCGTCATCGACAACGACTTGTCTCTGACTTCTTCTCCCCTTTCTCATTGCTTCTTATCGCTTGCAAGTCGGCACCACTGGCCTGGTGCTGTGACAAGTCCAGGGTAAGATACCATAAAAGATCGAGATAATGTTCTAGGAGCACCGGATCAGAGACAGGATTTCTGGGGGATTCTTGATCTCTCAGGCCGCAGCAGTCAAGCAGAAACATGCCTCCGAAGAGGAAGGCGGTCGAAGGTATATAATCTCAGTGAATAGGGCACCCAACCCGCATGAAATATATAAACTGACAATGGGCTTATTTGGGTACGTAGGCGCAAAAGGGCGAGCCTCAAAGCGTGCAACTCCGAATCCTACTTCAACACCTCAGAGTGTAAGTAGCGATGAGTATGTCGAGCCTGAGGGCAGTGATGGTGAAGAGGATAACTTGAAAGGCATGCTCCGTTTGGATACTACTTTGCATTTTACCGGAAAAAGTACTAACGGTAGTATCTTGAACCAGACGTTGTGGAGAAATTTACGCTGCAATCCTACAGCCAAAAATCACAGGCCGTAAAACAGGATCCGCATTTTGGATACAAAGATTTCTCTTCCCTTGCATTGAAACCCGATCATGCAAACCGCCCACTTTGGATAGAGCCCCTAAAGGGGACCATTACACTGGAGAGCTTTTCTCCGTTAGCATCACAAGCGCAAGATTTTCTGACAACTATCGCTGAACCCTTGTCACGGCCCACGCATCTCCATGAATATCGGCTCACAGGCAACAGTCTTTATGCTGCTGTGTCCGTCGGACTTCTTCCTACAGATATCATCAATTTTCTTGATAGGTTATCGAAAACTCCTCTGCCTGAAACTCTAAAATCGTTCATTATCAATTTCACGAAATCATATGGAAAAATAAAGCTGGTGCTGAAACATAACCGGTTCTTTGTGGAAAGCTCAGATACAGCTACTTTGCAGATGCTTCTGAAAGATGAAGTTATTGGGCCGCAGAGAATAGAGTCATCCGAAATTACACAACAGGCAGCCCCGAAAATGGGTGGATTGGTAATTCCAGGAACAAAGGATGCGGCTATGATGAAGCAAGCGCCAGACCAACGCGCGACTCAGGTGTCAGAGAGGCCTGCCCAATCAAACGAGGATGACATTCTAGTGAACTTACGAGAGGAAGATGACGACGAAGAACAAGCGCAGGTTCACAGCTTTGAAATTCCAAATACAGCAGTGGAATCAGTGAAGGCTAGATGCCAATCCATGGGCTGTCCAGCACTTGAGGAATACGATTTCCGCAATGATGAGATCAACCCAACTTTGGACATTGACCTCAAACCCATTGCTCAGATTCGAAGCTACCAAGAAAAGAGTTTGAGTAAGATGTTTGGTAACGGACGAGCAAAGAGTGGGATTATCGTCCTTCCCTGTGGTGCTGGTAAAACGCTGGTCGGTATTACCGCAGCATGCACTATCAAAAAGGGTACTATCGTCCTCTGCACTAGTTCCATGTCCGTTGTCCAGTGGCGGAATGAATTTATTCGATGGTCAAATATTGACCCGAGTGATATTGCCATCTTCACATCGGACAACAAGGAGAAGTTCCGACGGAGTACAGGAGTTATTGTATCTACATACTCTATGGTTTCACAAACCCGAGCTAGATCTCATGACGCCGAAAAGATGATGGAGTGGCTGCAGTCTCGGGAGTGGGGGTTGATGCTGTTGGACGAAGTCCATGTCGTGCCCGCCTTCATGTTCCGAACAGTCACATCCGCTATAGCTACACAAACCAAGCTCGGATTGACAGCCACGCTTCTCCGAGAGGACGATAAAATCAAAGATTTAAATTTTCTTATTGGGCCCAAGCTCTACGAAGCGAACTGGATGGAGCTTGCAGAGCAAGGTCATATTGCCAAAGTTCAATGCGCAGAAGTGTGGTGTCCCATGACTACCGAGTTTTATACCGAGTATATGCGTGAAAAGTCCAGGAAAGCCGCTCTTTTATATATCATGAACCCCAGAAAATTCCAGGCCTGTCAATTCTTAATTGATTACCACGAAAAACGAGGCGATAAGATCATTGTCTTTTCAGACAATGTCTTTGCACTCGAACGTTATGCTTTGAAGCTGAAGAAAGCTTACATTTATGGTGGAACACCGCAAAACGAACGTCTGCGGATTCTTGAAAACTTTCAACATAACGAACAAGTGAACACAATATTTCTCTCTAAGATTGGTGACACATCTCTCGACCTACCAGAGGCGACCTGTTTGATTCAAATATCATCTCACTACGGGTCTCGTCGGCAGGAAGCTCAGCGGCTGGGGCGTATCCTTCGAGCTAAGCGTCGTAATGATGAAGGTTTCAACGCTTTCTTTTACTCCCTTGTGTCAAAGGATACCGATGAGATGTTTTACTCTTCCAAACGTCAAGCTTTCCTGGTCGATCAAGGCTACGCGTTCAAGGTGATCACCCATCTGCAGGGTATTGAAAATCTCGAGGGTCTTGCGTATGCTACAGCCGAAGAGCGCCTGGCACTCTTAGCTGACGTAACACTTCAGAATGAAACTTCTGCTGCGGTTGAGGAAAATGCTGATGATCTGTTCAATGATCGGTCGGCTGGAGGGAAATCTCGTGGTAATAAGAAGGCTGTGCGTAGGAACGCTGCAACCCTCAGCGGACTTGCTGGAGGAGAAGATATGGCTTATATCGAACATAACAAGAGTCGAAATAAGCAGTTGAAAGAACGGAGCTCTTTCTTCAAGAAAATTGATCGAGATCGGGCGAAGCGGAAGAAGATGCTAGAGCAATAGAACGATGATGTACAATCTGAGGTACAAAAAGGAATAATTCCCATTTCTTCCTTGGATTACAACTTGATATTTGACTGTAACCGAAAATTCCTTTCCATGTACAACTTCTTATAAATATAACCAGTAAAAATTTAATAATACAAACTGCCTAAGTACGATCAAACCATATCAAACATTTATTCTCAAGTAAAATAAATAATAAACAAATAAACAAAGTAAATCGCACATTAATAAAGGAGAGTAGGGTCAAAAATAAAAAGATGTACAACAAAAATCTCCAAAATGCAAACACAGGCAACCAGTTACAATATTAGTATGTAGCAGAAAAGAAGGAATCAAGCAAAGGCATATTAAACGGGTATCTAATTATTAGGTCACACTAAAATGTTAAATGCCAACTGGTCACGATAATCCCCGTAATATATCGGGAGTCGGCTACTAATTCAAGAACTATGGCAACATTAAGAATCAAACATCAATCCTCCTTTAGTTAACAAAGCAGGAGGGGGCTCATAAGAAGCTCAGGA
Organism: Trichophyton benhamiae CBS 112371; assembly: GCF_000151125.1. Taxonomy (NCBI): domain Eukaryota; kingdom Fungi; phylum Ascomycota; class Eurotiomycetes; order Onygenales; family Arthrodermataceae; genus Trichophyton; species Trichophyton benhamiae. The sequence continues at coordinate 648,802 of NW_003315108.1, forward strand.
AGACCTGAATTAGACTGAAATTGGCCATTCCGGAAGGGTATCAATTCAAAAATAAAGAAAGGTATCAATTCATAGGTAAAGAATGAAGCGCCTAGAATGCGATGCGATGCAGTTACTCCTCGGAAATTGAAGATACGAATTTTGACACTTGTTTTTTCGTAATAATTTTTCCAAGTTTGGATCTTGAGTCGCTCCGCCGTAGTTCGCGGGGCTGGGAAGATGGAAGTGTTTTATCATTATTGACTGAGGATGTACCTGTAGATGGTCGATAAACTGCACTGGTGAGCAGCTGTTTATCTGAAAGCGTGGACTGTGAGGGAAATGCTCTCAACATGCTGCCTTGTCCATTGGCGTTTTGCCTGCTGGACGGCCCTGAAGCTAGGTCCTGTCGCACGAGTAATTTTTCGGTATCTGATCCAGATGTGGTCGATGATGGAGACGACGCCCCAGAGCCAATGGTCTTCTCGCTTTCTTTCGACTCGGTGGAAATTCGGTTAACACTCGCTGTGGCTTCAAGAGCGACAAGCTCACAGCGAGTGCAGGCCGACGCAGCGAGTTCAAGCATGCGAACCTGCTTCTCGAGCCTTGATCGAGCGAGCTTCACATCTTGAGACTCAGCTGCAATATCTTCGATCTCATCATCAGACATCTGAACGAATTTGGACGGAGTGATCATATCCTCCAAACCATCTATAAGGCAACCTTCGACAGCCAGGCTTACAATATTGTTGATGAAGTTGTTGAGAGATACTGAATAATACGCCAGCATACAGTCCAATATCTCGGAGTACAGTGAGCAAGTACTGAGAGCTTTGATACCACTATTGGCTGCCCTCCGTATTTGAGAGATTTTTATATTTAGGTCCGGATCGACGATTGTCGGGATAACCCTTTTGAATGGAGCCACGAGTTCGTCAATTTTTTCTTGCAGTTTCTGCAATTTCTTTTCCATTTCGATATTGAATATTTTGTGGATCAAGGCTTCGCCAAAGCTGGCATCCGCAATATGATGAAGGACGTCACTAAGATATTGCTTAATTTTGGCCCACATCTGGAAAACATGAGCCTTAGCAATTTCCTTCCACCGTAGGGAGTATCGAATGAATAATTCACCAACAACCTGGGCATTCATTAGGCCTGATATTTCACGACCTTTGCTCTGCTTCACGAACTCTTCAAGGCCACTCATAAATTCTCTCTTTGTCACAGGTTGAGGTCCATCCTTCGTTCGTGGAGGCAATTCTTTTTGTTCAGTATCATCATAAATGTCGTAACTGTGGCCACGCCTTCTCATATCTTGGGAGAACTCTTCTGTCCAGTTGCTGATCGTAGCACGCAGTCGCCGTATCGAATGAGTCGGACGATATCTGAAATATGGGTCATGATATTCCCCATGAATGGCGTCTTTCGTAAGGGACTGGAACCTTTCTCCTATCCTAGCCAGATACACGCGGCGTTCCACCGTAGTGGTAGTTGAAGAACCAAGTTTCTCGTATAGAGAACGATGGGTATCAAGATCGATATTGATGTCTGATTTGAGAACAGAAAGGTGACGCTTGACCTCTGACAACAAGGTTTTACGGATCCTACTCCGAAGAGCACCCACGCCAAGAAAGTGAAGAGGCAGAGTCCTCCACGGTGTCGCAGTAGCAAAGAAAAGTTCCTCAATATCGTCACGGCTAACTCTTTGGGGGCGTTCAGTTCCTTCGCTATCCGTATTCCGTAATAAATGCCATCCTAGCTGTAATGATTGATGTTGTTGCTTGACCCGGTCATACACCTTGGCGATGGTAGAGGCGTCAGGGTCCAGACGGTCGAGTTTGGTAACAATCCCCATTGTTCGGGCCGCAAAACTCTTTGTCATAGGGAGTACCATTTGCTCTGAGAGTTGGCGTTCTGCAGAGATAACAGCAAGGATGATGCTTCGTGGGTTCTGTAGGTATGTTAGGGTGAGGCTCTTGGCGACTGCGATATCTGCAGTAGTTTGATTATCACGGGGTAGGTACATCAAACCCGGCAGGTCAACTACCGTGAGATTGGGTAGTGTCGGGCCGGATATCTCTAGATGTAGGACGTCCTCAGAGTAGCTTCCCTCGCGGGTAAGGCCCATGATTAGGCGAGCCTCCGAGAACAGCCTGGGTATATCCGATAGCCAGTCGTGCGAGCGAGAAAAAACTCCAAGTTTTTGTTTATGATCTGGTGAAGCATTTGGCCCCGGACGGATCTTAACTTGCGTGCCGACACTTGTTGATCTTCGAAGAGCCACTTCGACGACAAATCGGGTTGAGACGCCATTGTTGACAGGCAAAGGGACGCCGGTAATGGCTTCGAATACCGCGGACTTGCCGCAGTTTTGGTCGCCGCAAATAACGAGTGTGTGGGAGAAGACTTGGTGATGCAGTCCTATTCGACGTAATTCATCAAGGCGTTCGAGAAGGAGAGACTGGTCGTCTGACTGCAAAAGATTAATCGGTAAAGTATCGTACTTCATGGCGTTTTGGCCCATTGTTGGCAGCGTAGACGGGACAACAAGACCGCCAGATTGAAAGAGCTTCTGTGTTCTTTCGAAGAAGACAAGAACGAAGCTGCGGACGAAGGGAGAGCCATCTAAATATCAGTAGGCCCAACCTAACACTGGATATCCTGTTTTGCCTCGAGCTACCGGTTATGCGGAAAGCTCACCCCTCAAAGTAAAAGTCTAGGCTTGCCTCGCTTCGATGGTATATATGAAACCAAGTGTGTATGCAGGGTGGCAATTCGGGAATAGTACTGAGATATTTCTGCTATCAAAGCGAAGACTATGAACCAATTGATCTCGTTCTTGCAGCTAAGCAATTCTTGCAGGCACCTAGTCGTTGATTTTTTTCCAGAATAGACATGGTGGAAACGGAGCATCTAACGCAGTCTGGTTTTTTCGACATCGAAGCAACTGGGGACACCCCTTCGCCGTTTGGAGCGCCTTAACCGAAACAGTGCAATGGCCCGAGATATGCCGACTCCGCACCATCTTATGTACAAGATAGGCCTAGGCGTTACCAGTGCATGGGACGCTAACGCAGGGCAGACCCATCCTGCCTAGCTGCGAGCCTATGGGTTTGTGCAATGATCTGAGGCTTTCAGGGGTTGATCCTCGCACGGCATCGCTGCCTCAACGTTGAACTCCGCACCCAGGGGATCGGCGAGTGAATTATGCTGATGAGAAAAGACAACGCCCGGCATGCCGGAGAGTCCGAAAACAGGTCTTGCCGGCCAATTTAAAATCAAGTTCGACCTTGGAGGAAACTCTGCCTGTATTGCTCTTGTTCTTCTACTACTTCTTCTTCCTCTTTCCGCCCTTCTTCTTCTCCCTCCTCCCTCTCTTCTTGTCGCGCGTCTTCTGTCTTGCGACGTTGATCGTTCGCCCGTCGTTGGATTTTGCCTGTTTCGGACGTGCGCTAACTGCTGACTAACCAAGCGGCGCTTAATGCGGCTGCGGCTTAAGTCACCTGACATGACCTCTCTTCCGTTTTCTAGATTACTTAATTAAGCTCGGCATGTATGCACATGACGTCACGTGGAATATCAACGTCACCCGCCAGACGTTGGGAGCTCAACGACTTGTTCTGATAGTCTATCAGACAACTTCTTGAGCAGCAGCACGAGAGCGGTAACCAACAAGCAGCTTGCAGCAAGATCGGCACCCTAGACCGAATCTCAGCCTGGACAAGGAGTCTCTGCAAAGTTTGCCGCTAACGATGCCATCGGATTCGGGACGTGATCGCAGCCAGACCTGCCCTCACAGCGGCGGCCGCAGTGGCGCCGGAGACGAGGAAGAGAACCCGTTTATAGCTTTTCGCCGTTACGCTGATAAACAGCTCTCAACCCTTCTTCGATCAGTTGTTGGGCTTCCCTCCGCTGTTCTTCCCCCCGCAAAGGACTGGCTTGGCCTAAATGATGAAGCGTTGAGCCAGACACTAAGAGCTCGCCGAGACAGCACATCAAATAACGATTATTGTCAACACCACAAATGCCGCGATTGCAATCCAAGTGATGGCTACCCCTCGTCCCGTGGAGAATATGATGAGCAGTTCTTTGGGGCCAATCCCTCGATAACGGAACAGCATCGAAGATACGCGAGTCAATCCATCCCAGCGTCAGCATTCGACGCATTGTTCGACAGTGCCTGGCCCACTGACCCTTCTCTTCTATTCCGGGATCTGGCTCACTTTCACAGGCCATTTATTTTTGACTTCATGTCCCCCTCAACTTCTGCAGGATGGCCAATCTCGTACCTCATGTTCTCCCCTTACTCACCCCTCCAGTTAGAAAGACAACGGCAATTATGCCCACGATATCAGGAGCATGCTTCTTCCTCTTGGTTTGGCTCCTTGGCTCCATCCCATGAGCACAGAGATCTCAGAGAACCTCAGTGGCGCGAAGCATTCGAAGATTTACTCCGGATTGAAAATGGGAAAGCTATGCTTGATAGGCATCCCCAGGCGGAACGTACGAACGAATCTGGAAAGTCTTGGCTCGCAGGCTTAATCCAGCGTGGCAGCCTGGGTGACGGCTGGTCTCACGTCAGTCAACCTGACGGTGAAGGGGAATACTTCAAATTCCAATGTATAACCTCCAATGATGCCTCTCCAAACCATGAGGGGATGTCACAGGAAAAAGTGCCAAGTGAGGAAGGCAAGCAGTTCTCGGAACTTGACCTATACGATAACTTCCTCCATAAAGTTAGCCATGGTGCTGCTGTCTCACACACAAGTCCATTGTTAAGAGCAATACTTGAAGAGCGAAAACAACAACGCCAGGAGCTCGAAGAGCTGCAGTTACAATGGCGAGAGATGTTCCGTGAGAAAGAGATGGAGCGTGCAGAAGATCACCAAGCCATCGCCGATTCTGCTCGATTTAGGGGCACAGCATCACAATCCCAGATATCATCCCAGACTAATGAAGATCTATCTCCACCGATAGTTTCTAGTGTCACCACTACACAGCGTCGGATGCAGCCTGATGGCTCCATAAAGACTAAAACCATTGTCAACAAACGTTTTGCCGATGGGCGAGAAGAAAACACTGAAACCGAAGAAATTACAAATAATAACCGCCTAGCTGTTGACGACGGTAATCAGGCAGTGGCTACTCAGGATGAGAATAAAAGAGGCACCCCAAATGGATGTGATAAGAAGGGCGGCTGGTTCTGGCAGGAGTAACATGATATCAGCTAGTCTGTATCTGACCCAATGATGTTCTCTCCCCTCAACTCCTAGCTACCTCAGCCGACTTCTCTCCTGGACAAAAAGGTGATATATTTCCCATGCCCTCTCGTGACTCGAGTGTCTTTAAAATTCAGTCACTACACTCCTTTTTTTTCACTTTCGGCTGCTGAGGTCTTATTGACTTCGATTGTTTATGTTGATGTTTCTTTTAGCGATTGTCAAATCTAACTGTCAGCTGGACCTGTACATTTATTTTGGGCGTTCTGAGCATTTTACATGAACATTAACCAGTCATTCCAGTCAATCCAACTCTTTTTTGGCTCCAGCTTTTTCCTCAGTAAGTTGAAAACACATGATTACTAATACTCAGTGACCAAGTTTGTTTGGATGGATCGAGGTTCCTCGTACCTGGGCTCACGAGAACAGCATTATTATTAGATACGAGACCTTGGTTTCGACTAATTAACTCTAACCATTGGATACTCACATATATCAAGCCGCTTTCGTTTCCCATTTTTCTTCATTCCCCCCCACTGAGCCCGACCTTTCAATCTGTTCGTCTAAGTTGACCATTTCCTTTCACCATGTCTAAAGACGTCATGCCGAATCCGGCGCATGTTGGCGTTGATACTTTGCTATCTAGGAAATTTGGCAAGGAGACGGTCAATTATTTTTCTAGTTAGGAGACCAACTATATTCTGTCGATATACGTTCAATTCCACTAACACGGATTCTATCACACAGGTTCCCCTTTAAATCGGGTATCATTCCTTCGGTCCGACAATCTGTTCTTATCAAATGCCCTCAAGCACCCCTCCGCCAGGTTTCTGCTATTCAATGAGCTTGCGCCGCTATCTCGAAACTCTACAGAGCTACATTACGCATCATATCAAGAAGTTGAGTCGATTATACCTCTGGATTTATTCGACAAGTCCGAAAAGGAGATCATTGAAAGCTATGACTCGGGCAAGACGGTTCCTCTGGTCGTATTTCTGGGATTGCATGAATCCCAAACAGAAAGTGGAGGATTCGTATATAGAACCTACAAGGGAGCTCCGTATTTTGCCCTTGATGTCACCCCTCGTGGGTTACTAGAGGAATCGGCCAAGAAGATAATCGAGTCTATGGAGTCGAAGGGTCTTACGTTTATCAAAGCTAGGGCAATTACTTCGTTGCCCTCGGATGATGGTAAGACAACCAGCCCCTTTCCCAACAATATATAATGAGGGTATTAATTGGCTTTGTAAGCTGCCATATATGCCCAAGCTAGACACACAATAGACTGGAATGCCCGCAACGCCTTCTGTGGAGCATGTGGGCAACCGACTATTTCAACAAATGCAGGCTCAAAGCGAGCCTGCCCTCCAACTGACCTTGGGTTATCTGCAGAGAAATCTCGTCCTCCCTGTCATACTCGCAACACAATTTCAAACCTCTCCTTTCCACGGACAGACCCAACAGTCATTGCAGCAATAGTTTCTCATGATGGGAAAAAAGTGCTACTTGGGCGCCAAAAGAGATACCCACCATGCTGGTACTCAACTTTAGCTGGTTTCATTGAACCAGGAGAATCCGTTGAAGATGCTGTCCGCCGCGAAGTCTGGGAGGAGTCCGGAGTTATAGTCTCTCGTGTTATCATTCACAGTACCCAGCCATGGCCGTATCCGGCTAACCTTATGATTGGGGCCATCGGCCAGACTGCAAAGCCCGAAGATGAAACCATATGTCTCAGCCATGACCCTGAGCTAGAGAAGGCAAAATGGTTTGATATTTCTGAAGTTCAGGAGGCTCTTAAATCCGGGGTATCCTCCCTAGGAGCGCCACCACCACCTGGGTATACGGAAGGTGGCCTGCGGTTAGCACCTAGCACCGCAATTGCGTATTTCCTCATTGAAGCTACTGCCAACGCTGAGCTTCTGGGAAATCAATATGTGCCTAGGATATAGTATTGATTTTCGGCTGCCAGTGTAATAGAATATACAGGGAGTTGGATAGATTAGATGGTTACTTGATATTGATCTCTTCTATAGATTGGAAACGTTCAAGTATTAAGGTTAATGTCATTTACGCTCTGCAACAAAGCCAGGCAAAAGGGTAAAAACAAAGCTTCAGTTGATTACAAAAGAGATAACGGCGGGTAGTCATATTGCAATCCCTCCAACGCCAGAGCAAGTCACAAGTTTATCATCCACGTATCCGCAGGGGGTACACTAGGACGATCGAATGATACATTTTCTTTCCGTCTCAAACTTTGCGCCGAAACAATAAAAAAAGGTGTAAATACTAACACAGGTGGTTGGAAAGATGGTAACAAAGAGGACATGAGCAAACAATATACCTTATGTAGGTCGATGAGGTTTAGTTCTCTGTCTCTGCACCCTGCGAGGTTGGTGCACTGTCGTCGAGCCTTGTGCGTTTGGATTCCCTATCCTCACTTAGTTCGGTAGAGCCGGCTATTTTCCGCTTTTCTCTTTCTCGTTGTTCTGCACGGCGAGCTTCTTTATCCTTCTCTTTCCGGTGGGCTTTGGATTCGAACTCATGCCAATCGCCTTCTACGTCTGCGAGTCTAGAGAAATAATCGTATTAGTACAATTGATACAGTCTATGGTCCTAGAAACCTGACTTACTCCATAGCTTGCTGTGGCCTGGGTTCCTCGGACACAAAGTAAGGATGGGCAAGAATTTCCTCTGCAGACGGTCGTTTACTAGCATCATACTGAAATATGCTAGCAACAAGGTCAAGGGCTGCGGGAGATAAAGAATCCCGATATAAATCCTCAAACGCCCTCTTCTTTCTCTCAGCGGGCCGCATGAGTTCAAACCAGGGCATGTCGATAATATCTGGCCAGTCGGCTCTTGTAGGGGTTCCAAGGGAGTTGTAAAGTTTATCTATTTGATTGAGCTCACTGCCATCTCCAGGGAAAATGGCCTTCTTGGTAAACATCTCCATGTAAACGCACGCAGCACTCCAAATGTCGACCGCGGGGCCGTATCGAGTCTCTCCGAGGAGGAGCTCTGGAGGCCTATACCATATTGTGATAACTCGGTTGGTATAGTCGAGTTGCCGTGACTTGGAAAAGAACCTAGCAAGTCCAAAATCTGCAAATTTGAGTTGGCCTTGATTGCTGATGAGAATGTTTGCTGCCTTGATATCTCGATGAAGTACTCCACGGTGGTGTAGGTAGTTCAATCCTTCAAACATTTGTTTCGCAAGATGTTTCTTGTGTGCTGCTGAAAGTACGAAGGTAGGGTGGTTGATGAGACCAGTAAGGTCGTGGGAAAGATATTCGAACACCATAAAGCACTCGTTTTTTTCCACCATTACCTCCTGCAGGCTTACCACATTCTGATGATGCAGATGTTGGAGAAGCCTTATTTCTCGAACGGCAGTGATAGGAAATCCATCCTTCTCTCCCTCCATGCGTATTCGTTTCAAGGCAACCATGTTCTTTGTAAAAACATGTACGGCCTTGAAAACTTTGCCGTAAGTACCAGCTCCCACCACAGACTCGTTTCCAGGTTTGCGGTAATATACAGAGTCTGCACGGGAAAACTCTTCAGACAGAGTTGGTCTGGGTTTCATACGAGTGAGTATCTTCTTCTTAGGCTTTGAGCGCTCAGTCGTACGGTCTTTTCGTTTTTCAGGCCGAGACTCTCGTCGGTCGTCTCGTCGCTCCCGCCGCCTTTCATCCCAAGCGTCAAACCGACGCTCTGCACGACGGGGGTCACGACGGTCATCCCGACGATCAGAGCGGGTTTCGTGTTTCAATTTAGAGGTCACGGACTGGGGCTTTGTTTTTGGGAGCTCCAAAGGCCGAGGAGGTTCACGCATTTTATGCGTTAGGTCAGGAATCGGTTTTGGAGCTTGAGAAGGGGTAGGTTTTGTTTTGAATGCAAAGCTGAATTTCCCAGATTCCTTTGGCTGTGAAGTGGTGCTGGCCGGCTGACGTTTAGGAGGAGGTTCCGGGCGTTCTAGATCACCTGCCGCCCCTTGATCCTCCACCTGAAGTTCTTTCGACGGCCGAAAAGGGTTATCCTCTTCATCGGTATCGAGAGACATCTGCTCTTCAGAGGGTATTTGCATTGGAAGAGGCGGCGGGTGCTGGTGGGAGGTGCCACGGCCACGACTAGTCCATTGTACAGCATCCAAATGCGAACCCCTAGTGCGTGAGCCTAGAGATTTGTCAGAAGGTTGACACTTTGTGAGAAAATTTTTAAGCTGGAAGAAAGTATGAAACCCTTACCACGATATGACGAGCTACTTCCTCTATAGGCCTGAGCGGAATAGCCGGGTGGAAGATGCCCTGAGCTGGGTGGTTGACCTTGATAATATTGGCTCGGTGGTGCACTTTGAGGCGGATAGCTGGATTGTCTATATGGTGGGGAGTAGCCGTGCATTTGCCTGACAAAAGAGTAAGTAAAATTAAATCAGGCAGCGTAAACGTAGAGGTTCAGCTCACCTCGACTGTCCATGGTAGGGCTGTGATTGTTGCTGTGCGGACAACGAGCCGCGCCCACCACCACTATAAGGGGAGGCAGACTGCGGAGATTCGTGCCTGGAGCTGGTGGGAGTTACATACTGTGGTGATGTGGTGTATGTCTGACGAGTATCAACAGACGGATGTGACGGCCGCCGTGAAGACCGGGCTTCTGCCGGCCTTACACCATGTACAGGATATGTGTCACGCATGTGTTCGTCGTTATTGGTTCTCTGTCTGCTGCTGTCTTTACACACGCTTGCGATCGGTAAAGGAGAATAACCGGGCTTTGAATGGTCGCTCGAAACGGGTTCTAGGGGGCGAAAGGATGAGGCAGAAGGGGAACGGTAATGCGAGGCTCTAGAAGTAAGCGGGTACCGCGACGCTGGTCGGGAATGGGGATCTATATTGCGAGGGAATGGGGGAGCAAAAGGTCTTGGGGAAGCGGTAAGGTGACTCTGCTCGTCGGACGGGGGATGCGATCTAGAGCTCGTCCCAGCAAAATCTTCAATAAAATCGTTAGCGTGTCGATTCCCCTTGTCTGAAAGGTGATTTCTCTTTGGAAAATTGCTGTGCTCTCGAAATTTCCCATGCTTCCGGGCATAGTCATCACTACCACCACGGGCTTGTCGTCTGCTAACGGAAGAGTGGCGGCGACGCGAAAAGGGTGGTGAAGCACTCCTCAGTCGCTTGTATTCCTCCAACTGTGAATGTGAATGTGCCTCTTCATCTTGTCGGACCCTTACCTGTTGCTCTGGGCAAGACTTGCGCTGTTCTTGAGCAGCAGAATCGTCGTGTGGGGATGGGGACGCGGTTCTTCTCCCTCCACCTCGTCCCTGATCGGTTCGATGGAGCGAAGAACGTCGACGATAGGAATCAGCACGGCCTCTATCCGATCTATCCTGCTCCTTGCGACGTAGCGGATGTCTGGATTTCTGGTGATAGGCGCCTCTTTTGCTCGTCTTTTGCTCTATCGTTTCGTATTCGTCGTGCCCGTCTCTCCTCTGTTCTCTCATCGATAGATGTCTATCGTATCCGGCCATGTACCCCAAGCCACATCTGCTTTTGTAAATAGACAATTTGATCGACTGAAAATGGCCGTAGCAATGCCAGGTTGCGCCAAAGGTATCGCCCGTCGTATCGGTCGTCGTCTGGCTTGCGTCTTGTTGTGTTGCCAAAATAATGTTAAGAAGGCGGTTTTTTTTTTCCTTTGGTTGATAAAAAGTGGCTCCCGGAACAACGGCGGGCGAGAAACACCACTTCCGCACCCCTGCCTTGCTCTCGTCTTTGTATTTCGTCCAGCGCAAGTCTTCTGAAACGAGGTCGATTCGCCAGGAGTCGATGTATGCTGCATGAAGATTGTTGCATGGGAGATTAGAAAGTCGTTAGCCGGGGTAGACATTGGTATATCTACTCTTTTGTTTTTTCCCCGTTTCGTATGTAGTGAAGCTCGGGATTCAGCTGCAAGTAGAGTATACCAGGACGGCGAGGATTTGATATTACTCAGTCTCCCGCCATTGAACAACCGACAATAATCGCCGTCAGGTTCGTCTGTTCGGGCCGATTCAGGTTGTGTAAATCGTCCGAATTTCACTCCTGTCATGGCATCTACGAAAGGGAATGGCGGGCTCCATGGCCAGGCTGTAAAATGACCAAGGCCAACATGGGGCGCTGGTCCGACAGAGGCGCTGGCAGCGCCCCTATCCCAGGGTGCTTCTCCGGCATTCAAATATCTGCAAAGATTCCGCCTAAGTTCACCGCACAATTCCTTTGGTGTCACCAACTGCCGGAGCCAACGTCCATGGCATACCGCCACCTGTCTATCTACGGTATAAAATTTCTCGAACTCGAGGTCATCAATCATGGAGGAGGGCCAGCACATTGTCAGGTTAAGCTCCTCAGAAGCCGCATATGTCGTGATAACTTCATGGTAAGCGGTTCAGTTGTATCAAATTTGTGATATGCGCGGCAGAATATTCCTCAGTTGACTCGATGAAAAAGCTGCTTGCAATATTCCTATACATAGTCAGCATGTAGCCAGCCAGCTTTTCCAATGCCCTTTCTATCGGGGCGTGGTCATATGGTGAGGATTTTGTTGGCACAGTATAGCTCGGCGATAGACAGGCTTAGTGTTGTCAACCTTCATGCTATCTTGACCGAACCATGTGGGCATTTACTCAAGGAAATAACTTGCGGTGTGACGCCCGAATAGCCACACCAGCTTGCCGATGATCCTCCCGGACCCTAACAGAGGTAGGGATCCAGTAACCCAAGTTTACCAAGATAAGTAATAATATATAAACCATAGACACCTCCACCAAGGACACGGCCAGTGATGAGAAGGATCTCATCCTAGCAGCCGAATGATTGGTACCCCATAGCTAAACTGTGATTGTCTGTCAATATTAAGATGTAAAGGAAGTCACAAGCTGAAAGGTATATGAACTTAGCGCATACCTAGTTAACCTGGGAGACAGAGGGTAAGCGAATGCCTATATTCCAAGTATTCACCATTTTATAAGGCAAATATTGAACATTGACGTCAACTATATGCAAGTACTAACTGGTCATCACCAATCGTTCACCTAGCAGAACCGCTCGGGCACTCCAGAGGTAATAAGTGACTGAACGATCTGGCAATGGAAATAAAATATCCGGTTTCAATAGTATATAAAGCATAGATGCAGAGGGTAGACCTATAAAGGACGCAAAATGTTATTCAAGTCCGCTCTAGCATCCGGTTTGCCCCTCTCGCTTTGCTTTGTTGGAGTGGAGATTGCGCATCATTTAGCGCATTAATAACACAGGAAACATACCTTCGACACGAGGAGCAATCCTCAAGCTATCCCCAGGGCCACGCAGCACCGTAACTGTGTTCCTGGCCTTTCTTCCTCGAGAACGAGATGCCCCATGTTCATCTGAAGCTAAAAAACTTGGGTGAAATTTGAGGTCAGTCCTGTCACGTGATATAACTTGGACCTTCGATGACTAAGACAGTTGCAACAAACATCGAGATTGCATTCTATTAAAGTAATCCTGCCGACGTGCACTTGCAATTATACAGGAAATATATATATATATATATATAAAAGAGCCCATTCTGGTACTATAAACGACACTCGGAGCCATATTGCCTAGCATAAGCTACTGTCGAGCTGGAATTTCCTCCCATGCCTCCTCAAACCCGGCAGATCTTACCCAGTTGGGTCCTGGCGCATGGATAGAATCAACCACTAAATGGATAATTCGCTCCGTTAGTTACCTTGGTACTGCAATTGCAAGGATGGCGTTACTTACGCATATTTCCCAGCTTCAGCCACATGTCACCCTTAATACGGAAACCGTTCTTTTCTTCATACGGCTTGCAAACCTTCTCTCCATAGGCGATATGCCGGACAAATTTGGCAGCATGTCCGTCATCCTGCTTAAGTGCCACGGTCTCCTTGAACACTCCTTTCCAGTCTAATTTGGCAGGGTAACTTGTGATATCCTCCAGGTACGGCTCCGTGCACCCGCGAGAGACGTAGGTAAGGAGATCGTTACGAGCTTTCCATTCAAGAAGACGCACCTTATTCTCCTTGGTCATCCAAGGCTGGGCAAAGAAAGCAGGAAGGAATATGTTGGAGTTCAACGCATGAATGTAGAAGAAATCAAACCTGATTGCCTTCTTGGGATTTTGGGCCGTTCCGGTGAAATACACTAAAATCATCAAATTAGCCTACACCCTTCTAACACAATGACTGGAGGAAACATACCCGTTGAGTTAATCAATTCAGCAAGCTTCTCGTCGAATTGGTTGGGGTCGACGTTGAACTGGCTGGCATATTTAATCATCTTTTCCGGGCATCGATGCATCACACCGTCAAAAAATTTACTCGAGTCAGCCCACTCAACTGATCGTTTGATATCTGCATCGTTCCGTAGCTCATCTTGGAGTTGCACCAATGTTTTGTTGCTGGGTTTCCCGGCATCGCGTGCCATCTTCTCTGCGGGCTGGAAGAAGGTCTCCAGCTGTTTATCATGCGTGGCGGTTTGAGCAAGTCCCTGGGCAATGATAGAGGGCTGGTTGAATTCAATGCCAAATCCCAGATGGATCAGCGGATGTATAAGTCCTATCAATATCTATCAGTAAAGCTTGTACGGAATTGACGCAATATTCTTACATGTGAGAATTGTTTCAAGCCAAAGAACAGAAGAGGGGGGGATGGGGATATTTCAAGCACCTCCAAAAAGTCGCGCCAGCATTTCGTCGGCAAATTCTCCTCCCGCAAAGAGATACTTTTGTACAACAGAGTCGACGCCCTTGGACTCGAGCTCCTGTTTGAAAAAATGCAGGAAATTTGGGTAATGCTCCCTCTTTCCAGCTAGTTTCCTAAATTCATCTTCATTGCTTAGACGCTTGACAACGTCCTCGTCTACTGGGAGAGCAGGCCGTTGATAGCTGGAACCGCTGGCATAGGCATGCTCTACGTCTTCTGGGGAGGCCCCAAGAGCGTAGATGGATAGTACATGGTGATCAATGTGGTCTGCGATGGGCAATTAGTCTATTAGGAATGGACCTTTGTTGAGAGTTTACCTTGTTGGTGCACGAAATGAATGGAAAGTACGGACTGTGGAATCCCATGTCATTGAAGTAGATATTATGCTCTTGCTCATCTTTCTGCAACAACTCGCTTGCCTTCTCAGCCGTTTCTACCTTCGGGTTGAAGCTAAAAACGGGTGCATCTGTAACGGACAGTTTGATATTATTTGGGGACGCCATGGTTATCTGTCTTCTTTGCACGCGAGGTGAAGTGGTACGGAGCCCTTCTGCTGGCTTTATGGGCAAAAGGAGAGATGGAGTAGCCGCAGGTATCTGTCTTGACGATAGAGGAGACCTAGCAAGGAATCCTGATGCAGACAGGATATTTCTCGTAAAGATTCTGCAACTCATAGACCCCAAACACTAAAAAAGGACACCGTTGCACCGAATACTTTGTAAGACAGGCCTTGTACAGACAGGCCTACTTATAAACAGTAGGGAGCAACAGTAGCTTGGCTAAGTAATAGCTCCAAGCAAGCCCAATAGTTGATACGTATTACCAATCTACATGCCAAACCTGTCCCGGCTGCGTCAACATACGGAATCTAGAACGGCTTTTTATTCAGCTGCAAGCTCCGTCTCGTGTCGAGCAAAGAAGTAAAACACGCCGCGGTGGCATTCTTGCTACGTCCTTTGCTTGCATACGTCATAGATTATTAATAGGCAGCAAGGTCGGGCACGGTGGGCCGAGAGGCCGATGCTCCCGTCGAAGCTTAACTCGACATACAAACAACAACAACACGGAGAATGGACGGAGTTAGCAGCTAAACGAGGGCCTGGAGGAGGTGATCAAGGTAGCGCTTTGAAATACTTCCTCCCTGGATGCTTGCCTAGCTTGCTAGCTCGTTAACTAGTTGATCTAATTCCAGCCAAACCCAGGCCTCCCACTCTTTCTCTCCGTCGGCCCTTTTCCAACCTCTCCCAGATGGTGACCCTAAGATATACAGAATGCGAAACCCGTTGTGCCAAATCACCTATCAAATACTTGCAGTCACCGATTTTACCAGTCATCTTTTTTTACACTTTGCATCTCGCATGGGCCACATGTTACCAGAGAAACGGAACGCAGCCCCTTGCCCTGACAAAATGTCCACTTTTGCAGTCTAACCTGTAATCAAGCCCGTGGAGGAAAGGCTACCAGGGCGAATCTTGACCTTGCACGCTCTTCTCTCGACATCAATATCTCCTCCATTCCCTCTAATCTCTCTAGGGTGCGGGGAGGTATTTCGGTCGCAGTATTAGCCCTCGTTCTTGGATTGACATAACCCCAAAGAAACATGTCTGTGTAATGGAGCTGTAGATTCAACCCTCGACGAATCGACTCCCTTATGATCAGTTCATCTGGACGCAATAATATACGTCGGCTCCCTGTTTTCCCCCAGGCCTCATATTGCATCCTTCCAATCTCATCTGGCGGAATACCGAAAATTGTTTGGCCGCGTTCAGAGTGTGGAGGGTGATACTTCCAGCGGACGTAAAGCTTCATGACGTCCAATTTGCTGACTAGAGCTGTGCGTCCTAAAGCTCTCCATAACATTGTAAGACTTGGCTGTGCCAGGAGCAAACGACGCATACCATCTTTTCCATTGCCCGTAACAGGATCAGTGAACCGCATATCGATCTTGATAAAGATCATCATGGCGAAAAAAATGTCAAGGTCACTGAAAATAGATGCCTGCCGAACCAGTGCAATACGTCGCTTGTTGTCCGGAATATCCAGCAGAAGCCATATTTTCTTCAGTACAGAGGTGCAACTATCAGGAACAGGCAAACCGTCTTCTGCCATGATGGTGACTATCTGGTGACATACCATTTCCCGGTAGCATATCATTAACAACCATCGGAAAGAAGGAACCTGACGAATTTCTCCTGCCTCTGCTCTCTCTGGGACTTGATGTGGCAGCTTATTGGGATCAGTAAAGCAAAGCTTACCAAAGCAACGGAAGGGGAAGATCTGAGCCGATTCCATGGCTCGACGCTGCGCCTGGGAAATGATGATTCCAGTAATACGATTGCGAACAACATGATGAAACGGTCTGGACATGTAATTGAGAATCAGCAGCTCTTGGACCCGAAGATACTTTGCCATGATAATAACTAGCTCGGGATGCCTAACCAAGTGCTGAAATATGTTGAATTCGGGCCTGAATTCTTCGCGCTGAAGAACTGACATATCCTTGAATTCGGGGATATCTCCAGCCTTCAGTATTGAGAAATTCTCAAGAGAGACCGAGTCAAAGTCCAACTGAGCAAGGTCACCAAAGCTCCGGTAACCATTACTGTGGCCGCGGTTGGTGATACGGCATTTGCTGATAGTCCTGGAAGTCCAGTCCGGATATTCAGGTCTAGGGACCCCTGTCGCGTGCCATTCGCGGTCTTTCCAGGTGCTAATGAGATGGTTTGCAAGGAACCCACGGCTCAGGGGTGGTAAGCTTTCCACAAGTGAAGACACCGTCTTCCTTATTTCTGGAAGGACAATAGATCCGTCCTCTTTCTTGTCCCATAACAGTTTCAGAACAACCCCGTTTAACCTTGGTAATTTGACAGTTGGAACGGCAATGCTGTTTGGCTTGAGCCTTTTTTGATAAGCATGTACCTTGGCCAAGCGTACAAGTTCAGCTCCAGAGGGACTTGTATCTCGACTTGACTCGCCCTCGCCGGTGAAAAATCGTATTCCTTGATTCTCAGGACCATGACCGTCTTTTCCGTCTTTTGGCAGCATAGCTGTCAGTGCTGGATTAGGCAACAGAGGCCCATCATACCCAGCAGCAATAGCCCAGCTGTAACCTTGTACGTTTGCTGGATGTATTTGTTCTAGTTCAGAGCTCCTGAGTACGCGTGTTGAAGGTGGAACCCGTCTATTACCCGGAAATGGTTTATTCTTATTAAAATTAACATCATCCATTGGATGATCTTTGGGAATAGCCCTAATTGGGCCAAATGCGCCTGGAACCGGCTTGTTCCCAGGAAAGTACCCCGGATCAGATACCTGTGGGAAATAAGCCGACCCAGGTACAAATGCGTGAGCAACTTCGCCAGCTTGTTGCTGATCAGGCTCTCCATGGTCTCGGAATGGCAGAGAGTGCTGTCTCTGTTTCCCTTTTTGGATTCTTGCTCTACCATTACTTTGGGGGTGGCGTGCTCTTGAGGATCCTTTTCGAGTGTCTTGACCAGCCATGACTGAGTCAACTTGCAAGATAAAGAAAGTTGGCTTTCAGTATGTTTCCTATAACACCGAGGTGTATATCCAGTGAAAAATTAGCAATGTTTTCCATAAGAGGCCAAAGAAGATAGAGTGGGGGAATGCAAAGCTTTCTTGGTGCATTCCATGCAGCACCACCCAATATCAGGGGGTATATACCACTTGTTTAGGGACAAACCGCGCTGCTTTTTCTCCTTGTGAGCTATTACGCGTAAGTTTGTAAGTATGAACTTGATTAAAGCTACAGCAAATGCAGAAATATTGAGCAAGCCGTTGCGAGAGATATAGGAAGAGAAAGGAAAAGAAAGACAGTTAATTTGTGAAAAGGTCGTACCTCTTAACGCCTTATAAAGGCCAGCTTCCGGAAGACGGGAAGTCCCGATACTTAAGAACGTGATATTGTGCTCTGGTTTGGAACACTCTTTGATAGCCCTTATAGACTATATGATACCTACCCCTAGAATAATAACAAGATGCCAGGAAGAAGGTTTTTGTGATAAGAAGGTCTTTTAAAAAGTAAGAAACTTGTTTTAAGTCACGTTAGTTTTGCTGTTTGGTGTATTATAGAGTTGTTACCACAGTGATGACCGCCTCTTATGCCCCCCCTACAACCATCTTCACTGAGCATAAGTAGTGAGGCAGCAAGTTTAGATAAACCTCAAGTGAATAAACAATAGCAAAGCACCATATCTACTGTGCTGAAAAGCCTGAGGTGTGAAGACAGTAAAAGCCAGCTCTTGAATGAATATGGGCAAACAGGGTGTTGAGGGGTGATTTACGAGTCGAAGCCAGTGTATACAGAAGAAGTAGCATGCGGAAGACAAGGGACGATACCCAGGTTAATTTGCCAGGTAGTACATAGAGTTGAAATTCAGCCAAGTTCTTTGCTATAATTTTCATCTATCATTCCTAAGAATAAACTGCCTGGTGCATTGGTAGAGGTTCATAATGCAGTAACCCGCGGATGCGGATATACTTCATGCTCCTAATCCTTCGAGCGAGTGCAGTTATTAGTGCGTTGAGCAGCATGAAATCTCATCTATCATAACCTTCGTCACCAAGGGGTTGTTGAAATACGCAATAAAGTGAAATGGGGTATGGTCGGTGGATAGAAACACAGTAAGGGGCAAAAAGTACAACGTGCTAGAAGGTAATCAAAGAATAAATAACGCCAGATATTATCTTGTTGAAAGGCGGAGTGGAGGAAGACCTTAGGTCTTGTCTCGAGGCCATGCTGATGAGATGCAGAAAAGGAAATAATACACTTTATGCGCATGATTTGGGAGGTTCCATAAGGATACGTTGAAGCTCTTGAGCTGGTGCTGGGATGGTTGAGGATGACTGTATCACATCCATGGTTACCTGTCTGTATACTTGTATTTTTCACTTGTTTTCAGGGTATGATTCTCCAGGGGTAATCTGGCGTTTTTATCTCCTGTTCAACAGGCTGAGGAACTCTTCCTTGGTCTTTGCGCTCGACCTCATGCAACCAAGCATGCAGCTGGTGGTGGTAGTACTGCCCGTCTTTTGGACACCACGCATGACCATGCAGAGATGGCTTGATTCCATGACTACGGCAACGCCTTGAGGCTTGAGGACCTCAACAATGGCGAGAGCGACTTGCTTTGTTAGTCGTTCTTGAACCTGAAGCCGACGAGAGAACATTTCCGCAAGACGAGCCAGTTTCGAAAGACCGAGAACTCGGCGGTCTGGAATGTAGCCAATGTGCATCTACATCGAAGGAAATGGTATCAGCCTTAGCTCTGAAAAGTGAAAAGGGGAGTTTGGAATGCCTACCTTTCCAGAGAAAGGAACCATATGGTGCTCGCACAAGGAGAACACCTCGATGTCCTTGACAATCACAAGCTCATCGTGATCCTCATGGAATACTGCACCGTTGACCAGATCTCGTACATTTTCTTCGTACCCCTTGGTGAAAAACATCAGAGCTTTGGCATATCGCTCTGGCGTCTCGAGCAGGCCTTCCCGCTCCGGATCTTCTCCAATGCACTCAAGGATAGTCCTCACGGCGCCCGCGAGCTTCTGAATCCGCTGCTCGGTTTGTTCAGGCGTCGACTCCAACCGCTCTCTTGTTCCCAGACCTCGAAAATGAAGGCGCAGTTAGCTTTTCAATCCTAATAGCCCGACATGCGGAGTTTAAAGTGAATTGCGACATACTAGGCCAGCTGAGTCCGTCAAAGTCGATCGGTGGATTCAACGTATATGGACTGGCAGGGCGACTGACGGCAGTCGACGGAGGCGATATCTGGTCTCTAGAATGATTGCTCACGCTGCGTTTCTGCTGCGGCTGCGGCTGCGCGGCCACATCTGTCACCATCTTCAGCCCGTTGGGCTTCGTCTCCTCGCCATTGACCTGGTTCTCGTCAGTGCTGGAAGCCGCCGCGTTTGTATTCGACGCAGCATCCCCTATCGCAGCCGCGTCTCTGAGCTCGTCCGGCCCCAGGGCGTGTTTCCGTTCAAACGACGACTTGATCGAGTGGTTCAGGCTCTCTCGCTCCCGACTGCTGCTCGGCATGCGCACCGAAGAAGTCCCGTTCAGCAGGTACGACGGCACCGCAGACTTCGGCTTGGGATGCAGCGTCTGTGAGTCGCCTGGAGCCATTGCGAGTATGCTCGATTACTGTCTGGAAGGGTAAATAATGGACGCTGAGCAGAGAATTCTGGGAGAGGCGGAGGACGGGGGGTATTTGGTCGCGGCTGTTTCTTGATGGCGGGATAACTTTTTTTTTCTCTCTTCCTTGTCCGTTTTCCCGGTGACGTCTTTCTCGCCCTGCAATGCAAGCTTAGGTAGTCGACCAGCACAGTTACTTCAGTTCAATGCAAGTAGAACAGCGATGCCGAAACCGTCAGCGGCATTCATTTTCTCATTTTGACCCAGAGTCGGAGAGGAGAAGGGAGAAAAAAACGGGCGATGACTCCATCGCTGCCACTGTCTTTCTTCCCGCCGAAAATTTTCCCCATCGCAGCCAATCAGCCTTTTCCCGCAGCTCGTATGGGATTCGGAGAATTGTTTAAGAACACCCACGGGGCTGGCTGTGCTATTTCCACCGACGGTTTGGCTAATGCCAGGACGGGGTGGTCGTTTTTCCGGGAGGACGATGAGGACGAAGGGGTGTTTGTGTGTGAGCAATGGTAAAACGATAGAAGCCGAAGGGAGCTGCTGGGAGGACAGGGTGCAGATGGAACATGTTGGCATTCGGGCTGGGGCGTTCTGGCCTAAAAGGCAGCACAAAAGGGCCGCCACAGGGACGATCTACAGTGAGGAGAGACGAGACGCCGGGCCCTGGTAGTTCTGCAGGGTGTTCTGTAGTCGTCTGCACAGCTGGCTACGGATACATAGTGTGGCGATGTGATGTGGTGATGCACAGCGTTCGTTGGTGGTAAGGGGAATACGTTGGTTATAGTTACAGGGCAGTACTCCGTACAGAATCTATCATGACTCCAGCTCTTCAGTAGGAACATCCTCCATGTCCTTGCCAACAATTGCATCCGCGACCTTCCATACTTGCAGCAGGTTGTCTTCAGCAGCTGAGCAAAGCACCCAGGGGTCGTTAAGGTTCCAGCTGAAGTCGGATATGCGGTTTGTATGTCCGCCATGCACAAACAATCTAAATGGTTAAGAAAGTCGGGGTTAGCAAGCGAGAGCTGAAAGGTGCGGCAGAGCATAGAAAGAGTACTTACAGCTCTGGAGGCCCGTCCTGGGCGTCTTCCTGGGTCTGTTCTTCTCCTGCGCGGCTGAGGTCCCAGAACATGATCCGTCTGTCGTAACTTGCGCTCGCCAACACGGACTCTTCGAAGGGGTGCCACGATAGCGAGGTGACTGAGTCCTGGTGGCACTCTAGCGCATGGAGCTTTGACTTGAGGTTTCGTAGGTCCCATAGACCAATAGTCTTGTCAGCAGAGCCAGTAGCTACTACTGTTTCCGCGGCAGGGTTGAAGGCCACAGCGTTGATGGCATCTTTGTGCTGTCCCTTTGCAGAAGCGGCAGACCGCGTTGTGTCTGATTCACGGATATCGAGGATTTGGAGGGTGATGTCGTCGGAGACGGTACCAACAAGAGATGAGTGGAGTGGGTGATATTGGACATCATTAACGATAGAAGAGTGGTGTGTATATGTTCTCACTGGTTTCAAGGCCTTGTTGCCTTTCGTGTAAGTGTTAAGATCCCTGCTCCGAGGTTAGCAAATTGCTATAGGCTGTCTCTCAAAGGCTACAACATACCATAACCGGACAGTTTTGTCTTCGCTTCCAGTGGCCACTTCTCCTGCCGTATGCGGGTTCCAGCTTAAGCCAAAGCCTTCGCTAGTATGGCCTAACAACTCCAATTGTGGGTTGACTGTGCCCTGAGGAAGGCTAGGATGCTTTGACCGATCCCATATCATAACCCGTCCATCGGTACACATTGTTGCAATAATATTAGGGTTCTGCGGCTGGTACCGTGCCTTGTTCACCTCTCCCTTGTGATCAATCTTTTGGACGATATTAAACTTCACCTCCATCGACGTCTTGTTGGACCCGCCATAGCCTCCGATCTCACCTCTCTCTTCATCGTAATCTTCGGCTTCTGGGTTCTTAGGGTTTGGTAGCTGCACCTGAGCTATTTGAAGGTAGTTTTGCGCCTCGCTTGATGTGTGAGTGCCTAGCAAAAGGCGATGTGTAGAGTAAGATTTGTCAGGGTCCCTAGAACAGTTGGTCAGACTTAGTAGAAAGGCAAATACAGAATATATCCAGCAGCAGACTCACTCCTGCTTGTCTGGAAGCCATTGCGCCGTCAGAGTTGGCCATTCTAAGGCGGTGCTCAGGATCATATCGTATAGAAAAGGCGCATTCTTCTTCCACGTTTTGTATTCTGCAGAGCTCAGTCAGGGCTCAGCGCAAAGTCATATCCTCTCGGAAGCTCCACCATACCTTCATTGATAATCTTCTCCTCTGCTATCTCCTCCTCATGGTCCTCTTCCAAGCCTGCCATTCTATATGTTAACACCCAATCTCCCTCTATGTGATATAGAAGGTCCATCTACTTACTTGGGGAAAAGCGGTCCATCTCGCCGCGTTCCTAAACTGACGTAAATAATAAAAAAAACGACAGGCACCTTCAGCTAAGCAGTCTCTGGATATCGGCAGCAGAAGAGCGCACAACAGCAGTTTCTATCAGCATGCAAGAGGAAGAAGGGAAAAAGACGGCCGCTTGTTCCTCGTTTTGCTTCAAAATACGCGATCCGCGCGCGTTAATTGACGCCCAGAAAGCTTCACATCACGTGAACGTAACATCATTAATCCGGCGGCTGGAACACGTGACTAAACGGGCGCCCGGCGTTTAGTGACCGCTGCGACTTCGAAATTCACTTCAGCTTTGGGCGATAACAATGATATTCAATTTCGACATTCTTCTCTTCTGATACCTCCCTATCCCTCTTTTCCTTCCTTTTATCTTTTTTCTATTCCTGTTATTCACTGTACAGTATCCGCTATCGCCAGGGTCGCAACAAGGTAGTCCTAACAAGACTACCGCCATACTCGTCTTGAATATTAGCTACACCACCAACAGACCAAAACAGCAGCTTGCTAGACACAGCCATGGGTGTCCCAAAATTCTTCAGATGGCTCTCGGAGCGATACCCTGCGATATCACAGCTTATTGCGGAGAATCGGATTCCAGAGTTTGACTGCCTCTACCTCGATATGAACGGAATCATTCATAATTGCACTCACAAGGACTCGGACTCGCCGACCTTTCGAATGACAGAAGATAAGATGTTTATCGCCATCTTCAACTATATTGAACATCTCTTTGGAAAAATCAAGCCAAAACGACTATTCTTCATGGCAATCGACGGTGTTGCCCCCCGTGCCAAAATGAACCAGCAGCGTGCTCGACGATTCCGTACCGCCCTTGATGCCGAACTTGCGAAGGAGAAGGCCATAAAAGAAGGCGTAGAGATGCCTAAGGAAGATGCGTTCGACAGTAACTGCATCACTCCGGGAACCGAGTTCATGGCCAAACTTACGAAACAATTGAAGTATTTTATCAACAAGAAAGTGTCGGAAGATGCCGAGTGGCAAGGTGTCGAGGTGGTTCTCTCTGGCCATGAAGTCCCTGGAGAAGGAGAGCACAAAATCATGGAGTATATTCGCCAGGCAAAGGCTCAACCGGAGTATGACCCAAATATGCGTCACTGTTTGTACGGTCTAGATGCAGACTTAATCATGCTGGGACTTTTGAGTCATGACCCTCACTTCTGTCTGCTCCGAGAAGAAGTGACATTTGGACGACAGAGTCAAAAGAAATCTAAGGAACTTGAACACCAGAATTTTTATTTGCTTCACCTTTGCATTGTTCGGGAATATCTGGAGCTGGAATTCCAGGAGTTGAAATTAGATGGGGCGCTGCAGTTTCCCTTTGATATGGAACGGATTATAGATGATTTCATCCTAATGGCCTTCTTCGTTGGAAACGATTTCTTACCCAACCTTCCAAACCTACACATAAATGAAGGCGCTTTGGCGTGGATGTTCAAGGTTTATAAAGATGTTTTACCGAAGCTGGGTGGTTACGTCAATGAACATGGAACAATCAACATGGAGAGGCTGAGGACACTGTTGACAGCTTTGTCAGATGTCGAGTTTCGATTTTTTGAAGCTGAATATTCTGATGCCAGATGGCTCAAATCAAAAACCCTAGATGGCGACCAAACCCCAACATTGCCAGAAAAGCCCAACGTGCTTACAATAACCCCTGCACAGAAACATATCTTCAATCGGATAAAGAAATATGTCACCCATCGCCCAATGGATGAGGCCGGACAGCCCGTGCCGCTCGATTTATCGCCTTCCTTACCGGCGAGAGATCGAAAGTTCGTGGAACAGCTAGCAGATAGCCTACACCTGAAATGGAGCTCTGTTTTGAATCAGCATGAAGAACGGTTCTTGCGTGTCCAGTTACCCACAAATGATGACGACGATGATGAAGATGATGACGATGATGAATCACAGATTGCGATTTTGCGTGTCTTGAAGAAATATGAAAATGCAAAGGTCAAAGAGGTCACTGCTGAAGACGCCCAGATGGCTGCCGAGAAAAAGTATGAGAAGAAATTCCAAGATTGGAAGGATAAATACTATAAGGGGAAATTTGGTTGGGGTTTGGAGAATACAGAGGAAATGCGAAAGTTGACGGAGAATTACGTCCAGGGCTTGCAGTGGGTCCTCTTCTATTATTATCGAGGTGTTGCGTCGTGGCCATGGTTCTACCGTTATCATTATGCTCCTATGATCTCAGATATCCATCTCGGCCTAGGAGCCGATGTGGACTTCAAACTTGGACAACCCTTCTTCCCATTTCAGCAATTGATGGGTGTCTTACCAGACCGAAGTAAGAAGATCGTTCCCGTAGCATTCCACGGTTTGATGACGAGTCCCGACTCCCCCATCATCGACTTCTATCCCAGGGACTTTGAACTTGATATGAACGGAAAAAAGATGGAATGGGAAGCAGTGGTGAAAATCCCATTCATAGAAGAGGAGCGGCTTCTAAAGGCCATGGCAACAAAGGAACATTTGTTGACCCCCGAGGAGAAAGCGAGAAACACTTTTGGTGTGACGCTTAAGTTTACATATTCGCCTGATGTTGAGTTTCTATATCCCAGTTCCCTTCCCGGTATCTTCCCAGATGTTTCTCGGTGTCGCTGCATCGAAAACGTCTTTGAGTTGCCTACCATGGAAGGGCTGGACCCATATGTGGGCTTGGTAGAAGGCGTGAAAATCGGAGCGGAGGCTTTATATGGATTCCCAAGCTTGCAGACCCTCCAACAGACAGGGCAGCTTGGATTCCATGGAGTATGTGTATTCCAACAGGAGAGTCGTAACGAAAGCATGGTCGTTACTATTTCCGACCCTGAAATCGGAGGTAATACTGCGGATGCGAAAACCAAATTAGGGAAGAGGGTACATGTTGGATATCCGTTTTTACAGGAAGCAAAAGTGGTGTGTGTTTCGGATGAACTGTTCGATTACGTTCAAGTTGATGGTGAAGAGCATGTTGTGCCCATCCCACACACTCCAACACAAATCAGTCAATGGAAGAAGAAGGCAGAAAAGATTGAGTCTTATTACAGCAAACGCCTTGGAATGGTTATCGGTGATGTTGAAACGATCGTGCGTGTGGAGATGCTCAAGGGTCTGAAGAAGACCCCAGATGGTGCCACGGTGAAGGAATTTACAGAGATCCCAGGAGTCGAAACGGAATACGCTGCCCAGCTTATAGTTGATTCAGTTATGAGTGAGGATCTCCGTTTCATTGAACGAGAAGCAGTTCCTATTGAGGAAGAGTTCCCAGAGGGTGCAAGGGCATTCTTCTTGGGCGAGTATAACTATGGTGCTCCGGTGCACGTTACTGGACATGAGGATGGGAAATTGTCCGGTCTTCTTTCGGCAGTTAAGGGAAAAGAGCCGGAGTTCGGAAGGGAACATGTCTTGAACGCTGAAAAGCTATCAAAGTATACTCCTTCGTTCGCTATTGCGCGGAACTTGCGGCTCAGCCCTCTTACACTTGCTAAAATCACCTCGTCTTTCTCTGTTAATATGGACGGAACACGAGTCAACCTTGGACTCAACCTCAAATTCGAAGCGAAGAAGCTGAAAGTGCTTGGCTACTCGCGACGAGGAAACTCCGGGTGGGAGTTCAGTGAAAGAGCCATTGGTCTCCTACAGGATTACATGATCAAATTTCCAGACTTCATTGCTGGTATCCAACGGAAACCCCAGGGCGACTTGTTTGAGCCTAGTGATTTCTACCCTGCCGATATTGCAAAGGAAAAGATCAAGGAGATCCAGGCGTGGCTTAAATCAATCGAGTCAAAGAGCTTTGAGCGCGTCCCACTCGAGGCTGAACAACTTGACTCTAGCATTGTACAGGCGATTGAAAAGTCTGCTGATGAATTGTCACAAAGTCGGCCTAGCCCAGTGGCACAAAAGATTCGAGGAGTGCCACGCAATGCACTGTTAAAACCTGCCGATGCAGAACACCGTCTCAACAACCAACATTTCCAGCTTGGCGACAGAGTGCTCTATGCACAAGATTCCGGAAAGGTCCCAATTGCTTCACGAGGTACCGTTGTCGGTCTGACAAGGACATCGAGGAACTTGCTTCTTGACGTCCTGTTTGACGTCTCCTTTATGAGTGGCACCACTCTATCAGACAGATGTTCGCCGTTCCGCGGCTCAACCGTCCCTTCATCATCAGTTCTCAATCTCACGAGTAAACAACTGATTGCACTATCTCGCGCTACTGCGCAGAACAAGGAACAGGCCCGAGAACAACAATTACCTCTCAGGGCTACTCCCCGAGCGATGAGTGGCATGGGACAGCTGAAAGATGCGCCAACTCCACCACCGCTTGTGAACAGCTATCGAGGTGCTGCAACCGGCCAACCCTCCAATGGTAAGCCAAATGGTGCACCAGCTTCTAACTGGCGCGGTAGAGGACGAGGGACCCTACCAACTCGCAATAACGCAACACCTGAGGGTACACATGGGTCCGGCAGAGGTCGCGGCAATAATATTAATTCGCATAACTCACGCAGGGGTAACGGCCCGCCGAGCCGCGGCGGTGGAAGAGGAGGCTACGTAAATGTTGAAAGCATGAATCCGGACGCCGGCGTCGTGAACCACAACCCGAACTTCAGGCCTCGACCATATAATACAGTTCCACCGCCGGCATCCCTGAACCAGCCTGCCGGACGAGGTCGCGGCCTACGGGGCCGAGGAAGGTACGCGAATAGTAGCATGCCCCGAGCTGGGAGGGGAAGAGGCAGAGGCGGACATACAGGTGCAAGCACTGGAGAGACCACAGCCTAGACCTTCCGGCGGCTTGATGGATGTAACATTGTGAGGAATAAATAGCCAAAGCTTCCACTGTGTTGCCGGATCAATGGATGGTGCATTTTGTTTACTTGTTCTCGTAGGTGTTGGGAGTGCCTTCTGCCAACTGCCATGAGATGGCCTGTTGTATATAGCATAACGGACGAGCCAATGACGCCAGCGAGGATGATAATTGGCATCGATAACTAGTTATGTCACATGAAGACATAAATTCAAAGGCAAAGAAAAAGAACTTGGATCAGGATGGACGTGGCAGTCCGTCTTTGGTTTAAAAGCAAAGATCTCCCGTGCATCTTAGTTAATGGCATGAACGCCACCCATCTCACGTCGAATTCAAACCATGCCCGTTCTCCTGCAGCAGTTGACTTGCAGCATCACTAGGCACCGTCTGACGTTCTCCTTCGCCGATCCACAGCTGTAGGCTTACCGACTTAGACCATCGTACATATGTAAGGGCACCCAAAACGGGGCATCAAACTGGCTCTGCCGAACCGCCGAGATCTAGTTATCCCTTCTCTTAACTCGCTGCTTATAACTCTTCGAGCTTGCCCCCTGTATCCGGGGCCTATCACGACGACGACGGAGTACCGAACGGTAGCTAACTGGTTATTTGAGCTGCGAATCTTCCTCAAATACGAGCCATCGCCATCAGAATCTCGATCGTGTGCTTCTTGTCCCCGGTGACGTCACTAGAAGAAGCGGCTTTTTCAGCTGCATATCATCGCGACCCAAAAAACTTTGCGATCTTGACCATGCAGTAGCAACTCCACGCAAGATGCCAGCCGCATGTATAAGATCTAAAAAGCCCCAACCTTCACCGCGAGTTCTAGGCCATGAACTCTGCTGGGGAAAAGAATAAGAAAAATAAGAGTAAAAAAGCGAGAGAGGAAAAAGAAATGACCGATCAAGTTTTCGCCCCTGAGAATAGTCAAAAACGGCTTCCTTATCTTTTATCTATTTAACCGGCGGACTGACTCATTCCGTGATACTCGGGTCGAGAGTTCTGGTTCAGAATAGCCGGGACAGCCTTTGAGCAACGTCTCATACATTCGTCGTTTCTATCGTTTAACTGGTTGTGGCCTTTGTGTGATCCTGTATTATCCCAGAGCCGTGTGAGTGGCCAGACATATCTTCATAGGTTCCACGGCCATCAACAATTCCCCCGGACAGATTCAAAGTTGGAGAGCTCACAATTGCCGGTCTTGAGTTCATGTGCTGTCCAGAGTCGCCCATTATCAAATATATTGTAACTCCAGAGAGTGTCATCCGGAACATATATCCATGATGACTGACCGGTCTCGGTTTTCGGCTGAAGTCCTGTTAATGGTACGAAGAGGTTGTCCGAGCACTCCTTTCTTTTTATCCTCGTCGAAGACTCAACATCGTTGGGCTTTTGAGGACTTGTCATTTTATATATCGTCAATAGGGGATGCTCTTGAACTCATGACTAACATTGATCTCCGTATAGGACGACAGATTAGTGCTCATACACATTCCGTTGGAGCTATATCCTTTCTTCGTGAGTCCGATTCTTCGTCTTCTCTTTCACGATGGAGAGAGCGAAGTAGCACCCAAAAACTCGGCTGGTTTTGTGAATATATCAATTACCCCGATTGAATGCTCCGTAATTTGCTCCCGAGAACTCGCAAACCTCTACTTCGTTCCAATGGTAGAAGGATTTGAACGAGCAGCCATATCGACACATGGCAAAGTTCAAATTAGTTCAGAAGACTATCTGGTCATGCAGGTAGAAGGACAGGGCCTTGATGCTGGCCAACGTGTAGTAGAACTCACCAGTCCTCTTGCAATGGCCGGGATGTAAGTTGATGTCCAACCGTTCCCCTGAATCATAGAGGTGCTGACGTGAAAAGATCCATATTCTTCATATCAACGTATTTCTCCGACTATATTATTGTCCCCAAACACTCGAAACAACAAGTCACAGAGACCTTCGTTGAGAGAGGGTTTAACGTTGAGGAAGGGCCGGTAGATCCTGATAGTAGACGTGGTTCATCCCCAAATATCCACCTCCCCAACTCCAGGCCAGATACTCCACCCCCATGCAGCGTATCAGAGCTTCAGTTACGGGCCTTTAAAACGCTCCAGCAACACAAAGTTCGACCGCAGGCTGATCGATCCCTGCGTCTGGTTCAGTGTGCGGCACATTATAGAGAATACACGGGGACAAAGTCTTACTCTATTCTCCGTCCTAACTTGATATCCGCCCTCCTGAACGACAACCCGCAATTCTTCTCCCTGACAATAGCAGCCACAGACCCCGCCCCGTCACTGCTCCTGGAAGAGCGGCTATTGCCTCGATTCTCTCTTCCGAGTGACCCAGATAGAGAGCCGTCGTCACCAGTGGAGGAAGACACAAATCTATTGCTAGGTTCAAAGGATGAAATCCTAATTGCTATCACTCTCGACTTGCGGGAGCTGCCCCTCGAAGCTGCTGGTATTGTTTCGGGTGTAGCAAGCGCACTGGTTGCAGGAACACGTCGGGAAGGCAACGGTAGCAACAAAGTAAGTAAAATATCATGGATATATTACCACTAAACTCAAGCTGACCGGAAACAGGACCTAGAAACCAGTTTCCTTAGTACATCCCGTGCTGGGAATGTTATTGTCCGGGAGGAAGAGCTTGAGTTAGCAATGGAGTGTTTGGAGTCAGAATTTTAACATTGCATTATATACTGAGCGTTTTTATCTGGGAGGTTTCATGATGATTTAAAACACCAAGCGCAACAATCAGACCTAAAAACCTAGCTCAGGGGTTAGAGCTAGACGAGTGCAGAGATCGTGTATAAAAAACAATGCTCCTCTCTTGAATATTTGTTGATTTAGGATATTTTCGGCAGTAAGGCACCAAGCTATCCATATACCTTGACAGTTCCTGCAGAAATCAATTAGCAAAGTACTTTACCCTAGAGCAACTGTACACTCCAAACATACCGTCGGAACAGCCCCCAGCCCAGGATGAGCATTTCTCATTCCATGCAACGCAGCTGGCAACCTTGATATTAGTGCCCACAGGCACAGTCCGAATAACATTACCAGTCAAGACATCCCATGCAAAGATTGTTGCCGGGGCAGTTCCTCCGCTGGACCTTGTTTCCGGGGTCTCACTGCCACTCAGAACTATACTATCTCCCTTAGCAAAGGTAGACCGAATCCGTAAGTCCTTATTAAAGTATATAGGACCACGATTCTCCTCAGACGGATCAGGATTCCCATCACCAAAACTTTTGAGAACCGCACCATCGTCACGATCGACCATCCGTATTCGTCCATCAAGACATGAGGCAAGCATAGCTTTCCCATCCGCAGAGCAATGTATGCTTGTAACAGGATGGGCCATGACATCCACCTTCATCTCGCCAACTCTTAAATCATATGTGCGAATACGACCGTCGTAGCTGGCTGTGATTATACTGCTGGTCAACATATGGACATATACCGAAGAAACCGTATCGGTGGCTTCAGTAAGTGTCTGTATTGGCCTCGATGTTAGGGATCGTGTATCCCATATCTTCACATCCGAATCAGCACTTCCTGTTCCATGGTAAGGCGCATATTAGCTCAAGAATTCACGAAAGACGGAGGTATGTCTGGGGCGAAGCTCACCAGATATTACCACTGAATCGCCCTCTCCTCCAAATGCAACAGCTTCAACTCGTCCGGCATGGCCACTCCATCTTCTTATAGTACTCCCTGTCTCCACATCCCATAAGAAGACCTGTTTGTCTCCTCCTACACTGGCAAAGCGCGCATTATCTGCACTGACTGTTATGTCTAGCACTGAGTATCCGTGCGCTTCGTATCGTTGGATGGGTGAGGTTGTTATCTGAGGTGATGAGGGAGAAGACTGTGGCAGCGCGCGAGATAGATGGATAGATCTGTCCGAGGAGCCGGTCAAAAGATATGTTCCTGGCGAACTGGAGAATGTAACGGCATTCACAGGGCCTAGGTGAGGCAGGTTAGTATGATCCACCTGTGGCCTTGCAAAAGGCGCAGAATGTCGCAACACCACTCTTGTAGCTTAGCAGACACTTGAGATATTTCCGTACCACTATGAGTTCTAAGAGTGTGAAGAAGAGTTGAAGGGAATTTCGTGGACGTCGACATTTGTCCACCTGTGTATGGTGGTTGGTAGGTGTTGGAGATGTTCTGTTTATCCTGTTACTGGGCGAGGGGAGAAATTGATCGGTTTAGTCAGGCTCAACGCTTTAGCTCACTACCTGGGTACGTGGAGAGATTAAAGTAATTATAGCAACAACATATCTGTGGAGTCGATAAAGTCAATTGTTGGAATTAAGATATTTAAAACTTATAGCAAGAAAAACATGATCTTGGAATAAAGAAGGGTAAAGAAACACATTAGGGTGAAAATGGGTTGGCAAGAATCGCTGGCTCCGGGAAATATAAAAGGGGAAGACGGGTATACAACGACCCAGAAACCACTACATTGCCTGTCGAGCATCGACCGTCCAAAGTAGAATCAAGCTTGGGAGCAGACAGAGAGTTCCTAGAAGGGAAGAAGCCATCCACCCGTATCTCACTAAACCATAGCGGTCATTTAACGGCGACCATGACTGCGAACTTGAGGAGCCTGCATCTGGTCGAGTTCCTGCTCGAGTTGTTTGATCCTAATTGAAAGTCAGCTGTGCATCTAGTAAAGCCGGGCTTGGGTAGAACTAACGCTGCGTGGGTGGTTTCCAAGTCCTTGTTGAGTCGGTCTCTCTCGGCAATGAGTTTCTGCTCCCACTGTCTGAATCGTTGTTCCTCGATCTTGACTTGCTCGGTGAATCTCTTTCGTAGGTTCTCCTCCTCTTCCTTGAACTTGGGGTTGTCGAGCTTTCTTGGTCGGGCCTCTCCGAACTTTCTGGTCTCCATCTGAAGTGCTCGGTAGGCTTCGTAGTGCTGCTCTTCAGTGGTGTGGATGAGATCAAGCATGTGTGTTCGGATGAGGATAGAGCGGAGTTTCTTGAAGTCACAGTGATCTTCGTTCTCAACTTCGGCGACACCCCAGGAGTACTGGCGACCCTTAACGATGTGGCCATCACTAGTCTTAACGTCTTTTTCGGAACCAATGACGGAGAATGGCATAACAGCCATCAAGCTGCGGGCGTGCTGGGCAGCTTGCTCGTCATCCTCTTCGACCGGAGGCTGGTAGATCTTGATGCCCTGAGCTTCAATGACGGCGCGGATCTGTTACACAAAACTGTCAGCTGGAGAAATTTTCAACATCAGGGACGCTTTAAGCAGTGGGAAATGACGATACGATATACTCACTCTCTGCTTGAAGCGGGCAAGATCAGAAGGGCTTAGGGTATCGGCCTTCGCGACGACTGGAATCAAGTTCACGCGCGAGCTGAGACGCTTCATAACCTCGATATCTAGTGGTTTGAGGGTGTGGCCCGTTGGGCGGATAAAGTACAGGCAAGCGTGGACACGGAGATCGATCTTGTCAATACGGCGTGGCTGTT
This sequence comes from Trichophyton benhamiae CBS 112371, assembly GCF_000151125.1. Taxonomy (NCBI): domain Eukaryota; kingdom Fungi; phylum Ascomycota; class Eurotiomycetes; order Onygenales; family Arthrodermataceae; genus Trichophyton; species Trichophyton benhamiae. Next base: position 681,654 of record NW_003315108.1, read on the forward strand.
GCTCTTGCAACATATAGGACTCGTGCTGGTCATCCAAAAATTCGATAATGGGCATCCATGAATCACGGTTGTTGACGTAGTCGCCGAAGCCAGGAGTATCGATAACGGTCAGCCGAACTGTAGAAAGAACGGATTAGCCTCGACCCTATATTAGATATGTCAGCCCTCAAACCGCATGTATACCTTTGAAGAATCGCTCCTCGAGCTCAGCCTTTGTGATCTCGATCTCAACGGTCTTGTCGACCTGCTTAGCGTGTCTGCGTTTATGGTCTGCATAGTTCTTGATCGTGGTCGAGAAAAGAGTGTTGATGAATGTGGTTTTGCCCAATCCAGACTCTCCAGCAACCTATATTGTATCCATCAGTCAACATCTCCTCTTGGGTTTTGGTACACATCCTTCGGAGTAAAAGGGGGGGGCGGAAGAGAATAAGTCGCACCATAATCGTGAAGGCGGCACCCCGTTTCGCGACAATCTTGTGTCTGTTGAATTCAAGTCAGTCGACGTTCTCCATGCTCGCAGAAAGAGGCCTCTGTAGTCTCATACCGTTGGTTGGGCAACTATGCGAACGGTCAGCTATATTTGATCCATGCTCCTTACCAGTGAGTTGCGGGAAAACTTACATTGGCGATACCAATTGGCGAAGCGGTCTCGGATGTAGTCGACGCCATTGCGAGGGTAGTGAGGCAGTTCAACCGCAGGGAGGAGATACGGCAGCGGGTGAGGGAGCGTGAGGAGTGTCAAGAGAGAGTGAAAGGTGAGGTTGTTGCTTTGAGCCGCCGTCGCTTTTTTTTTCTGTTTGCTTGCGTTGAACTTCCTTCTTTCCCCTTCTGCCCCTGAGTTGAGACTTACTAATTTGGACAAGGGGGTGAAAAAAAGGGCCCCGACTTTGCGCTAGGCCCGAAGGGGAATAGCGTGCCAGTTTCTCCTTTGGGCGCGGGTTATCTCAGCCTCCGAGATCCGGTTATCTTGATTACATAATATATCAAAAAGATTAAGAAGCAGGAAGAAAGAGGCAGGGCAGTTAAAAAGAGGAAAAAAGTTGACGAAGCTGTGCGCCGGCGAGGATACACTTCTACCGGAGACGATGAAGACGGATTTCAAGGTGAGCAGACCCTGCGCCGTCACTGCTTGTACCAGCTTGCTGATTTCACGCCAGTTTTCAAATCTTCTCGGGACCGTCTATCGCAAAGGGAATCTCTTGTTCACTCCCGACGGCTCCTGTCTGCTCTCTCCGGTTGGGAACCGAGTCTCTGTCTTTGACCTGGTCCAGTAAGTGACGAAGCTGCAGTGCCCAATTGATCCTGTGGCTGTCTGATTAGCTAATATATAGCCTTAGAAACACCTCCTATACCCTCCCGTTCGCACACCGGACAAATATTGCCCGCATTGATTTATCTCCCCGAGGCAACCTCCTGCTCTCAATCGACGAGAATGGCAGAGCTATATTGACCAATTTCTCGCGACGGCTGCCCATCCATTATTTTACGTTCAAATCCGCTGTGAGCGCACTCTCGTTCTCGCCCTCTGGTCGTCATTTTGCCGTGGGGGTCGGCCGGAGGCTACAGATATGGTGCACACCGTCTACTCCAGGCTCTGGCACCAGCGGTGAGCTAGAGTTTGCTCCTTTTGTGCTTCACCGAGATCTAGCCGGCCATTTCGACACAATACAAAACATCCATTGGTCCAGCGATTCGAGATTCTTGTTGACTGCATCAAAAGATCTAACTGCGAGGATATGGAGTGTGGATCCGGAGGAGGGGTTTGAACCAACAACTTTGGCGGGACACCGTGATGGGGTTATTAATGCCTGGTTTTCCCATGATCAGGAGTCTGTGAGTGATATTGGAGAGATATTCAACCAAAGCTACTAAGAAACTAATGCTCGAATCAGATATATACCATTAGCAAGGACGGTGCGCTGTTCCGCTGGGGTTATGTGTCGAGAATGAAAGAGGATGGTAGCAGTACCGACGAACGGTGGAGAATCGTCAAAAAGGATTACTTTTTGCAAAGCGGCTCCAAAGTAAACTGTGCTGCTTTCCACGCAAAAGCTAACATTCTAGTTGTCGGTTTTTCCAACGGAATATTTGGCCTATGGGAAATGCCTAGCTTCAGCCAACTCCACTTATTAAGGTAGGCGTACATTTGTTCCCAATATCACTTCCATCCTAACAGTTTATAGTGTCTCTCAAAGCAACATTGATTGCGTTACTATCAATAGCTCCAGCGAATGGCTCGCGTTTGGCTCGTCAAAACTCGGTCAGCTGCTTGTATGGGAGTGGCAATCGGAGTCTTATATTTTAAAACAACAGGGCCATCTAGATTCCATGAATGCCCTGGTTTACTCCCCTGATGGCCGAAAGATCATTACTGCGGCTGACGATGGCAAAATCAAGGTCTGGGATATCAAAACTGGATTTTGCATTGTTACTTTCACCGAACATAAGAGTGGTGTTACAGCATGTGAATTCACGAAACGTGGAAATGTGCTCTTCACAGCGTCCCTGGACGGTTCAGTACGAGCATGGGATCTTGTACGATATCGGAATTTCAAGACCTTCACTGCTCCTTCACGGTTATCCTTTTCTTCCTTGGCAGTCGACCCGAGTGGTGAAATTGTATGCGCCGGATCCTTGGACTCATTCGACATTCACATTTGGTCTGTACAGACTGGTCAGCTCCTCGATCAACTATCGGGCCATGAAGGGCCAGTATCGTCATTATCGTTCTCGGCAGATGGAAGCCATGTTGTCAGCGCCAGCTGGGATCGTACAGTCAGGATATGGAGTATTTTTGGGAGGAGCCAGACCAGTGAACCGTTACAGCTACAGTCAGACGTCCTATGTGTAGCGTTCAGACCAGATGGAAAGCAGATTGCAGCGTCGACGCTTGATGGCCAGTTAACATTCTGGTCCGTCGAGGATGCTGTTCAGCAGTCGGGTATCGATGGTCGCCGAGACGTGTCTGGTGGCAGAAAGATAACCGACAGACGCACTGCAGCAAATTCTGCTGGCACAAAGTCATTTGCAACTATAACCTACAGCGGCGACGGTACATGTCTCTTAGCTGGTGGGAACAGTAAATATATCTGCCTCTACGACGTTGGCACAAGTTCTTTGATCAGAAAATTCACAGTGTCACTCAACACATCATTAGATGGAACTCAAGAGTTTCTAAACAGTCGAAACATGACCGAAGCCGGACCTCGGGGGTTAATTGACGAAACTGGCGAGGCATCTGACATTGAGGACCGAAAGGATAAGACATTGCCAGGGGCTCGTCGTGGAGACGATGGAGCAAGAACAACTCGCCCTGAGGTCCGTGTCACATCGGTATCATTTTCACCCACTGGGAGATCATTCTGCGCTGCTTCTACGGAGGGTCTGCTGATATATAGCCTTGACGATGACGTGGTCTTCGATCCGTTCGACTTGGATATTTCTATTACACCAGACAGTATCATGGCCACCGTTGCAGCAGCTAAGAAGGTAGCTTTATCCCAACCTTCCCACATTTCATCGGAAACTACCACATCTGACTCTTCATTCCTCAAAGCCATCATCATGGCATTCCGTCTCAATGAATCAGAGCTCATCAGAACAGTTTACGAATCTATACCTCCTTCTGAGATACCCCATATTGTCCGTTCAATTCCCACAGTATACGTGACCCGTCTACTCCGTTTCGTTGCCAATGCAGCCGATGAAACTCCCCATTTGGAATTCAACTTACTTTGGATTCAAGCATTATTAAGCATAAGAGGACGCTACATTAAGAATAATGCAGCCTCTTTTGCTGCTGAGCTAAGATCTGTTCAGCGAGCCATTGATGGCATTCGAAATGACTTGAAAAGACTTGCAGAAAAGAACTCGTATACTTTGGAATACTTTCTTTCAAAGCCCGCCTATGCACCCGGAGCCAAGAACATTACTTCTAACGAATCGAACAGGATGCTTCTGGAGAATCCCAAGGAAAACACTTCCATGGAAGAGCAAGGTGAAAAGGAAGCTAGTGATAGTGATGGGGATTGGATCGGATTGGAATAGAAGGCTAGACACTTCTTCTTGCCTTAATGGCTCCCGAGCGCTGCCACGCATATGTTATTTGGTTCCCGTGCTACGAGTATATAGACCTGGCTCTGTTTGTCTTTGGGCGAAATGGTGTTTTGTGTAGATCAAAAGCATTCTGTAATATCCTGTATGTTTTCAGCTTTCAGCAATGTATTAGACCCGTGCTAGGGGCTTATTTAAGTGTAAAAGACGAATGATAATACATTGATAGATGATATATAAAGCTATGGGTATTAAAGTGTGCCCTTGGCTAGCACGTAAATAACGGGAATCCAATGCATACCGGGTGAAGAAGAATCGACTACCTAAAGCCAAATACGCCTATAAAAGATGCCGAGTCATGACTTGAACGCATACCTGAGGTATACTGATGAATATTCGGGATGGTGCGTTAATCGTAGCTGGATTATCTCCTTCGGTGGCGATCATCGTCTTCATCGTCGTCATCTACTCTCGCTCGTTTTGAGCCTCTTTGACTGGATTCCGCCTCCTGGATACCATATCTTTTCTGCCCACTGGAAGATTGGCCACCAGTAACTTCGGCAATCATTCCGTCGATGCCAAAGGGATCCGCGGTATCTTTTTCAAACTCCACAGGACCTTCGCGAGCCTGGCGTTGAAAATGAAAAATATTAGTCCTGTTCCAATAACCCAACCTTGGTTCGCAAGAACTTACCTCAGCGTCCTCGGTTCCTTTGAATCCTTCCTTAGCACGCCCTAGGACCTCAAAGCGATTGCCTCTGTTTATTCGATCCATTTCTGCTCCTCCAGCATTCTCATCATCATCATCCATTTGAGCACGAGGACGGTATATACTATTAATGGCATCCTGGGCAGCAAAAAGAGGCTTGTCATAGGGTTGATCCTCATTGAAACCACTCTGCAATCCACTGGTCTGATTGAACAGCCGAGAATCGTACATGGTTTCCTTGCTTTGTGTCGGTTTTGCCAATCCCAAAGCAATCTTTTCGGAAATATCTCGATTCTGTTCCCGGGCCATAACTTGAACGCGGCGCTCGGCGCCCATTCTAGACTGACGTAGTTTTCTTTCATCTTCCTGGCGTCGTTCGCGGCGTCTCCTCTCACGTTCTCGGACAGCTTCGTCTTCCTCGTCTGGAGTAGGTGATCTAGAAGAATATGGGGAAGGGCTTCTACTGCCACTGCGGGATCTGGATCTGGCACGGGATTCATTACGACTGCTAGAAGCTCCAGCTCTTGCCTCTCTTGCCTTTTGGGCAAGCTGCCGTAGATGCTCTTCCTTCTTGGCTTTTTCCTTCTCAGCCAACTTTTGTTGCATCTGTGCTCGTTGCTTTACTTCCTCTCGAGCGTGTCGATCAGCAGTGAACAACGCTTCTGCGAATTGGGCAAATTTATCGTTGATCGAAACATCTTGCAACCCTCTGCCATCAGCGGCCAATCGCTTATCAAGGGGAACCGTGTAGCCCTTTGGATTTTTCCAATTTGATACCGGTGGGGGAATCCTCCACGCCTCCTGGTCTTCAGCAGTGAGTTTTCTTGGAGGAGAATGCAAAACTGGCGGAGGTGGTGACGGTGGGCCCCTTGGGATTTTCTTATGTTTAAATTTCGGAGGCTCGAGAGGATCAACCTGCTTTTCCACAATTTTCATAATCCTATCATTCTTGCGGTTGGTATTGCCCATCTGGTTTGCAGGGGTATATCGAACAAATGTAGGTTCGCTCCTCTTGCCAGTAGCGACGTTCTTCGGTTTCTGGGCCGAAACTGCTCCGGTAACTAATTTCTCAAGGGCAGCCTTCGTCTTTTCCATCTGCGCATTGACTTCTTCTTGTGAAGGCCTATCCAGAGAAATTTCCCCCATGTCCACCCTTTGCCGTAACGGGATTAAATCCTTAAACGATGCGTGTACGATTCTGTTCTCGTTATGGCCCTGCTTTGCTATGGAGTCATACTTGACTTTACCCTCAGCATCGACTTGCAGAGCTAAAGCATTCGACTTGTTTGGAGCATCCTTGCGGCCCATATCTAGGGGATACTGGGCAACAGCAATCTCAGGGAATGCGCCGCCGTCTCCAAAATCTTCCAGCGACCGCGGTCTCCATCCTGCGCGTTTCCCATACGGTGGCGGGCCAGCCCTCTGCAAGAATAAGACTCCATTAGAGACGAACGAAGAACAGAGGGAGCCAGAGCCCATGAAAAAGCATGGAAGAAAACCACTTACCTTCACCACTATTTGAGTCTCATCAATCGCATCAGCACCTACTACCCTTGGTCCGCGTCGTTGAGCGTGTGCTGGAAGCTCCTCATTTTCACCTGTGTATTTTGGCGCTGGGAGTGACTTGAATAGCCCTTCGCTAAGGGAGGCCATTGTCTTATAATATCAAATACAGAATCAACTTGAACCAAGATAAAATAATATCCGATATCAAGCTTGATATTTGTTTCTTCTCTTCCAACTAGGTATCATCATTTTGAAGCTTTTCCATCATGAGCGCCGTCGGAAAAATTCCTGCTGACTCATCCACTCGGAATATACTTATGCCGTGTCAGTATATTACGTAATAATTTACTTCCAACGTCAATCACCAAATTTGGTATCAAAGCAGTCGCTGATGACGGGTTGAACAGTTGAATAAGTGGTATACCATGAATTTGAGAAGTGATGGTATACTGTGAGGTGTCTACACTTTTTTTTATCCTGTTGTTATTATACCATTTTATCTGGTTACCCGGCTTAATTCGTGAAAAGTTTAGAATACTCGTGGGTTGTGTTATTCACATTAATAAAGGAAGCCTGCCACATGATGTCCGATCAGAGCTGCTGTGTGACTCGAGCTCGAGCAAGGCTGGGTTTGAAAAGAAAAAGACAAAGACCCATTTAAACCGTCCAGAAGATATTGAAATGTCACCGCGTAATCTCTCTCACCGCTCCCTGATCTAGTGACAAAATTTGCTCAACTCCATGTTCTCCTGGTTTTGTGATTTATGACTCAAGGAAAGATTCGTTAACATAATTCATGTCGGATGATTCACGCTGCTCCCTGTTTGGCGTACCAACGGTGATGTATTAGTCGGGGATAGTCAACTGTCATGAGACACTGCGAACCAACCTAGCTTATGAAAGAGCAAACCATCATGACTCATCGAAGCAGCATTCAGGCAGCCTGGCGAATGAAATAAGGATAACCGGAAGATGAGTATGCCCAATACCCAGGTTGCAAGTTCTCCATAATGTCATTCGTGGTTCGAAGGGTGTAGGAGCCATCGACTTCGCGACACCACCACTGTTGGCCCTCAGCCAGGCGGTAAGGCACCATGCTCTGGGGCCTCATCGCGCCAGTGGCTCTGGCAACTGCAATGTTCTGCGCGTCAACTTCGGCGCGAGTCGGACCAATCCAGGGAACTGTACCTGCTGGAACCTGGTAGGTCGGGCGAAGAGGTGCTGGGGAGATGTATGGCACCTGAATCGCTTGACCTGCTTGCTGTGATTGGAGTTAGTATGTTTACACTAAGATGAAGGTCAAAGACAAGCACAACAACTCAGTTTAGGTAGTGGAATGGTAGAGTGAAGGGGCAAAATGAAAAAAAAAAGATCAAAATACAATATGGCCATTTGAAATATGCTGGGTCAATCCAACCGGTCCAAATTGAATGGTTTGGGAAACAGAATGGGCTGTTCCGGGGGGGCCTCCATTAAGACAACCGTTTGGCAAGACATTGGCGGAAGCTGGTGGTGGAGGAGGAGGAGGCCCAGTGGGATTGCCTGTGCCAACCTGAATATTTTGCTGCAGCTGAGGAGGCACATATGTGTAGACAGTGGGCTCATTTCCAGGTTGAACCTGCGGACAGGTTGAATATCTCGATCGGCTCGGATCGACCGAGCCATATTGAAAGAACTGGCCCATGGCGCCAGCAAAGGGATATGGATATGAAATGACCCCTGGCTCGCTTTGTAGGTGATAGACAAGGACTTGAGATGGCCAGGCAGTATCAGAGGGAACAAGACGGCTGTTGTTGGCTGTGGATAGCAGAAGTGAAGGAGTAGTGAAGGAGAGAGGTGAAGAAGGAGAGAAGGAAGCAGAGAAAGACGTGAGTTAAGACTTAGGCTGCAGGGCTTTTGCCTTGAATTATATCCTTTGCCTCAGTAGAATAAAAGGCGAGCACACACACAGCTGGGAACTTACATTGACAGGGTAGAATCCATCACCAGGCCGTACCATGTACCACTGCCTATTGGGCTTCTTCGCCTCTGGCTTGGGATCGTCCTCGACCACCAGGGCGCGGTAGGGAACACATCCGAAGCACATTCTGAGAGGACGAGTTGGGAGCTTATCACAGTACAATATGAGAAAGGGAGCCTTGAGATGGCTAGAAGGGTAAATTTGCAGAAGAAGAAGAAGAGATAAAAAAAGGAGAAGAAAGAAAAGGATGAAGAAAAAGGTCACCAAAAGATGTTTACATCCTCACCTTCAAGGCCTTACTCGGCGCAGAGCCCTAGCAAACTACAGGTGCAGTGAAGAAGGACATGCTCTATCAAGATGCTTGACATGCTGCTGTCTATCTATTGTAGTGCCATCGACGTAACCATCAAAGATGAACAAAGCTGCTCTCGGGAACTTCCATCAGTAGCCAACTGACACTGTGATGAGAGCCCTGTCATTGTAGTAGTGACACCATGACCCCCAGCATGACAGCCTCATTCTAACACTGCCTGATAAGCCTGGCTGAGCCTTCCGTGCACATGCTTCATCTAGACCTTGAAGACAAGGGAAGCAAAGACGGAGCGGCTCATTGTGTGTGTATTATGTGTGTCCTTGGGACAGAAAAGGGGGGAAGTATCTACATTTAGTTAATATAATTACAGCGGTGAGAAGAGAATAATTGGTATATTTCGCGTGGCAAACAAGGTATCAAACACACCAGGGCGGTGTCGCCCGACAAAGGGTAGTGCCAACAGGTGAGTCCTCATTCGAGGCTCGGGATGCAATAAAGGAGATTGGTTGAGGGCCTGGAGGGAGGGCGAGAGATCCTGGTTTGGACGAGGCTATATCTCGTAGATTATCGAGCGGGCACTCAGGTACCAATAATAGCTGGTTGATATATGTAAGTATATATATGGCAGCATGAAGAGTCCGGGATGTGGGTCTAGATGTGCAAGTCTCGGTTCAGATCATGATCAGGGAGGATTAACAGGCGCTTTTTGTCCTACGCCCCCTGGGGCGCATGGTGGGAACCAAGTGTGGAGCAATCACACTCTATAGCGATAATTGTATCCTGTGCGGAACGAAGATGGTGAAGATGGCATTATCGCTGCGGAGCGTGGTAATATTCAAAGAATCCACTGGAGCACAAGCCCAGATTATACCAGGTGTGACTGCATAGGGCATATGACATCTTCACCGTCTGGTATCTCAACGGAATGTTTCTTCCAGCCAAAGATGTACTGGATACGCAGTATCTTCGGCATAAATGGAGCAGGGTCACTGAAACCGAGGATCTCGCTCTATATACCACCTGTTAGCGAGGTGCAAAGTTAGTCATACCAGCACAGCACATACCTTGACAACACTACGTGGAATGTTCAGTTGTCCTTGATCAACAAGCGCCGCAACTGGAATGGTGACGTCAACCATACTTTCATTGGCTCGTGGGCCCGGCCTATTAACTTTGAACGTCGATTGAGGCGGTATATATCCATACTCGGCATGAAGAATCACCAAGCCGCCCCTTTGTTCTTCCATATCCTGACGTCTGGTGACATGATCCTTCATCAACTCGATAGCTTCCAAGCTTTCCGCTCTCCGCTTAGCCATGAGTCTTTGTACTCTTCTTTGTTGCTTGGCGATTGCTTTCTTCTGCTTCCGTCTCTGCCGTGGCCGCCAGAATCCAAACTCCATAAGGGCGTATGTAAGCCACGGCACCATAACTGCCATGCTAGCAATATCTGTGTTCACCACTTCCAATGGACAGATTGCGATTGGAATGGTCAATTTTTGTCCTAATCGACTCCATGTAATTGAGCACACTAGTCCCATATTACCCTGCATCCCAATACCGAGGCCCATGCGGGTGAAATTGCCAACCTTGCGGGAACCCGATATCATCCAACCTGTGGAGAGGTCCATTGAAGTAGTTGCTTCGACCTCTAGTCGAACGGGTGGACTGTTAATTACCTCCTTTGGAGGAGTGTAACCTTCGTAGCTCCACTGGGATAAAGCAGGCTGTTCGGGTTGAGTTGTAAAAAGATCTTTCTCGTAATTGAGTGTCAGCAGTATGGAGCTTGGCGACGAATGAAGCAAAAGACCCCAGCTCCCGCCGGGCTTAGAATCCTGCATACTTTGCATTCTCCTGCTGTTCTCTGCTGCTTCTTCGTCTTCATCCATGTGCTCATCATGCGTCCCTCCAATCGACTTTTCCGGAAATATTTTGAGCCCTAGTTCAAACTTGCTGTCCGCTAGAAAGACCAAGGCCTTATAATCACCATATATAAGTTTGACCACGGGCCTTAAGGTATTGGAGATAAAAGTTGGCCAATCTAAGAATCCGCTGGACCAATTGCAAAACATGACTTTGCCCTGGCCAACTCGTCTCTGAACCGATACATGCAAAAGAGGCGGGAAAAGCAGGGGTACGTAATTCATATCTGTGCGCACAGTGACATGGAAAGGAGATGTCCCTGGGATGGGGGAGAGGAACTTCTGCACCGTTAAATTGAGTGAGGAAACGGGAAGTAGTGATGCTCCAACTTTGATTGATGAGTTGCCTAGGAATGGGAATAAGAGACGATTCAGTGGGGCATTCTTGATCTCATGGTCCTGTACGGCATGATGTACAGAAGCTCCTAGAGAAAAATTTTTGACCTGAAAAAGATGCGGCAATCCATGCTATTGAAAGGTAAGATACTGGGTTTGATATTTGAAAGACCAAATTCCGGGTACATACCTCTATCTCTCCGTCTTCACCAGTCCCAGGGAGAGGGCCGGCGTGCTTCATCCTGCGGAGATTTCCAGCTGCGCTTGCATGAATTACCAGTTGCATGTCCTCCTCGTCATCTCCAGGGCCAGCGCTCTCTTTCTCCGCCGGTCCATCCTCGTCCTCATCATGGCTGTTTGACGGCCTGTATACAGGAATGGAAGGAAAAGGAATATTAAACCTGAAGCCAAGGGCAAGACTGGATGGCATCAATTTAGGAATCTTGACATATATTATATCTTCCGCTGTTTCGAACATTGTTGCATCGAAGCCAACTTGCATTTCTATCTACAGTTAGGTGTATTAGCATACAGTATTCCGTATACGGGATAGGTTTGCAGAAATACCTTGTTTGAGACCAGATCCTCAAGTACAGAGCGTTCCTTTTCCTTCATCTTACGCACGAACCACCGGCGGAATTGAGCCTGATCCATAGCTTTGACGCCCAATTGCATGTTTTCAGCCTCAGTGAATGCCCCCAGAACACCTCTCTGACCCCATTCTTTTTGTAGGCCTTCCTCGCCCATCAATTCATAGACTACTCGCTTCTTCGGATCTATGAGGGTCTCATAGGCAGTCTGTATCCTCCCGAAGTGCTTTCGGGAAGCCTCTTGAAGGTGCGACGGCTGTTTGTCCGGGTGGAAGCTCAATGTCAGGGTTCGGTAGGCAGAGCGAATCGCAGCATCGGTAGGAGGGGGATCGCGCGACAGGCCGAGAAGGGAATAGTAATCTGTTGTATCAGCATAAGACGAGAGCAAGTCATACTCCCGTTCTATACTCTCCTCGTCGCCAGGAAGAGCTCGAGACCCTTCCCAGGCGCCGTTGTCAGCCATTCTGGTCAGTCAGATTGGGTGGCGGCAGCTCTCAACATCTAGAGGCCATGCAATCCCGATGGTATATCTTTTTATGGCATAGCAATGGACACGAGTAATAATATTCTTCAAGGCCAGACAACCACCTGGAAGTCGTAAACACCGTGGTAAATTGAATATGAGCGTCACGTGGAATCCAAGGATGGACCGGACCAAACCTTAACTCCGATGCTCGACAATTTAGGTAGCCCCACAAGAGCCAACTAAGACTGTGATATAATGTCAGTGACGTTTCCATAAATCGCATATACTGATCTCTTTTCCGAGCATACAAGATCACAGCGCTTCCTGCTTTGGTGGCCCATTTTTGCCTGTGAAATACCGAATTTTGCTTGAGGAGTCGGTGCGGTCCGTGCGCGCAACAGGCAAGGGAGAAATATTTATCCGTCCCGTCATAAAGTTATTGTCGTCACGTGAATATTCAGCCTCATCTATTTCTAGCTGGCATTACTTAATATTGCGAGGAAGAAGCGAACGACGAAGCAGACGACGGAAAGCAGAAGGATTTGCAGCCGTGCTCGCTACTAAGCAGGAATTACTAGTATGGTGCTGCCTGGATGGGTGCCTGGGATGGTAATAGACATGGCTATGTTGGTGTCAGAGTGTGGCATTTTGCCCATAGCCCCTGGTGAGACCACGGGACAGTCCTCCTAGCTTTCACTCTCTCCAGGACGATTTGACTCATTAACTGCTGCCTATACCATAAAGTTCTATCTTCAGAGGATACGGGGTATATAACCATCATATTCACAGGATGCTGTTTTGTCACTAGCCATCTCTCCATAATATGCTGTTCAACCCATGCTCAGCCTGAAAACACTGCCCTTTTAAGTCATGGCTCATCCCAGAGATCCAGGAGATATCCCCCCAACGTTCAGGATAGATCTTTCTCTCCCTCCTTCAGAAAGATACGTTGCCTTGGCTTCTTCGTATCGACAGAGACTAAGGTCACTCATCGACATCTTTGAAGAGCTTGTCAGTTCCTTGGACGGCATCGTCTCCCCGAAATGGGTCTACCGAGTCGCTCCTATTCTGCTGAGGAAACTATATTCCCGCGAGGAGACTGAAGAGATTAAAGGAATATCCAGAGTTACAGGCATAGACCTCTATATTCTTGTATCTCTAAACGTATTTCTCGATCTCCTTATGGGATGCACCAGCGGGGCTGCCTTGACAAAACAGCCACACGATACCGATGCCAAAATGCTTCACTTTCGTACACTCGACTGGGATATGGATGAGCTCCGTTGGCTGATTGTGAAACTTGAGTACGTTCGCGGATCTGAGAGTAACACTGTTATTGCAACAAGTGTAACGTACGTGGGCTTTGTTGGAGTTCTAACAGGTGTGAGGAGAGGGCTAAGCATCTCATTGAATTTCCGTCCAAATCATAATCCAGGCAGGTTTTTGGCAAATTATCGGTTTTATGGGAGCCACCTGCTCGTGCTACTCGGTATGCGACGGTCTATATCATCATTTCTTCGAAAATACATCCTGTCACCAGACCTAGATCATATTCAGAGCCAGTCCTGGCTTGACCGAATACTAAAGCAAAAGAAATCAAGGATCCCGTCAAAAACAACCTTGGACTGGATAGCGGAAAATCTGCCCCGTGTACCCACAACTGCAGCTTACTTGATTATGTGTGACGGGAACTCAGCGATTGTTTTTGAGAAAGATCACAGAAGTGCTGTTATCCAACGGTCCTCATCATTCGTGGTTGCTACCAACAGTGATATAGCGAAGGTATCTCTGGCCGGTCAGAAAGAAGAAGCTGTTGAATATGACAAAGGCCATGATGACAGGATGATCGAGGCTTCCAACGAACCTCTAGATTTAGATGATCTTATTTTCCTCAGCGGCGAACGAAGAGCTCACATGCAGGATGCGTGGGAGAAAAAGGTAAAAGAGAAGCAAGAGAAGCCGTCAACTTCTCACGATTATTCTACAGCCGAACCCATTTTGAGCCAGCTAGGATGCCAGTCGGGACCTACTATGGATTGCCGTCTTGATGTTTTACTTGATCTATGCGACGATAACCAAGTTACAGCAATGCCATCAGAAGTTACTGAATGGATAAATGGATACCCTGTTACAAATGAAATGACTCACTTTGCTGCTATCATGGACCCTACTTTGGGTCAAGTAGCCTGGCTTAGACGGTACCTAGAGCCACCTACCCACAATAATAACAGTTGAAGCTGGACGAGCATTTTTATTCTATTTAACATATCACTTCTTAGCTTCCAATATCACCATTGCTATTTCAATTATGTCCGCTGTCTTTAAATCCAACTACTAATTGGACAAAGCCCGAGTTCGCGACGTTATGATTGCATATTACATACGCTATTTAGAACCCATATAATTTGCAGAACGCACGAATGTTATTATTACCCATCCCCCAAATTTTTTTTTATCTAATTTCCTAATGTACACCAGGCCTCCCAGTACAGAAACAAGAATCAAAGACTGAAACAGCTGTTGGTTCGACATTGCCACCCCCTTTTAAGATATAAATCATAAACCCTATAAGTAAAACCGAAGATAAATCTCAATCGACCATCTCAACTAACTAATCTCTCTGCTGCATTGGGGGATAATTATGCATCATCTTTGAAAAAGGCACATTTGAGTAGGTTGTTGTAAAGGGGATTGTCAATTCTCTTAGTGTAGTAAACACACTAGGTGGAGGCAATACCATCACTCTCTGGATCGCTCCCGATGTGCTCATCAGCAGATGCAGCATTCACCTCATTATCAGATTCAGCAGCACTCTTATCAGATTGCTTACTAACAGCAGTGCTGGAAGTTGAAAGTGCTGGTGGTGGATGGCGACGGCTCCTGGTGGCCATGAGGTTTTCACACCAAGCACCGACTTCTTCAACCGCAAGATGAGGCTCTCGTTTGCGCGTGAGAAGGAAACCTTGGATTTCTGCAGGAGAAAAAACATACTCTGGAAGCAGAGCTGAGAATGAGACCGCCAGTTCGTTGATATAGTCGATGGTAACCTGTTGGGTGGCGCTGATGCCTCCGTTCGCATTTGTACACGGTTCCGCACTCTTCTTTTCCTCAGATAAAGGCTGATGATCATGGGCGATGACAGGCTTCTCGACTTTGATGGTGTTGAATAACTTGGTGTTGAGGATAGAAAGTGACCTCTCTATCTGAGATGTCGAGGCAGACTTTGCCTTGATACCACCGGGTTGGTCGGGGGAATACATTCTAATAAAGATCTCTTTGATCTGCTCTCTATTGGCTAAGGTGAACTCAACCATCATATCAACCCTTCCGGGTCGAATGAGCGCATCGTCAAGTTTATCTGGGTGGTTTGTTGTCATAACAAGGACGCGTCCTTCGTGAGATGCCACGCCATCGATTGCATTTAGGAGACCAGATAGAGAAATACCCTTAGTCTCTTCATCGCCATTGCTTTTCTTCGTCTTTTTGGCGCGATTGGAGGGCTGCTGGACTGCCGTGTTCAGATTGGAGATGACGTTTTCAGTGGTATCGTTAGCTGCTTCAGTCGTTTCTGGAGAAGAGTCCCCGTTGGCAGCAGTACGTGACAGGCCGGCAGTATCAATATCCTCCAAGAGGACTACGCAGCGTCTAGGCAACGAGTTGAAGAGTAAGCTTAAGTCTTCCTCTGTCAAGCTTGGCTCGAGAAGTGAGATGCAGTATATGTCCAGCCCAAATACACCAGCTATAGCGAAGCTCAGGGAAGTCTTTCCCGTTCCAGGTGGTCCGTGAAACAAATAGCCGCGACGATAAGGTATTCCACGATTTGCATACCATCTTGGGGTAGCAGGATGAAGATATTCATTTATGTCCAGCAACAGCTTCGTTTTTTGAGCATTATCAAGGACGACGGTTTCAATTGGTCGAGAGGGACGAGTAGCAGCTCTGCTCCAGGCGTATATTCCTCGTGAACGAAATTCTTTGGGACCTGGCCGGCGGATGGTCGTCTTGCTTCTCTCGCGAGCAAAAGATGCGTCCCTCGCCTCCCGGATTAAATCTTTGATAGGTTGCAGGGATCTTCCAAGTACGGTGATGGTCAGAGACTCATCACTACTAACCATGTTGAAGCCCATTCGTCCGCTCAGAACCTGCTCTTTTTCTCGGGACAGCTTGAAGAAATTTCCCTTATGACGAAACCAAGAGAACTCATAATGTGGTTCGAATCGCGGAGGGATCTTTGCTTCCCAATTGCTGAAGTTCAAAAGTGTGTCTTGAGAGCCTTTCCCTGATACATCTGCTCGAATATCTTCCTCTGAGTCCCAACTCATGTGGCGTTTGCTTTTGGCGCGCATTGACCGGCTGCTGGTGGCGATGGCCAGCTCGGATACCCAGGCTATGACTTGATCATAGATATCGTCGTGAGAAGGGACGGTAATGGAAGCGGTCATATAAGTCATGAGCAAAGAGTAGGCAAATTTATAGCAATATACCCAGGCTGTGGTGAGAGTGAATATCAACACACTCAGAGACACAGCAACGGAAACGTCAAACCCGGTGATTTGGAAGATGAACCCAGAGATGACCGAGTAACCTGGCAAGAGAGCATCGAGGATGTTATTTGGTAGCTGCGTCAGGTTCACTGGGGCAGAACTGTTCCCTGCTGCCCCTGCTGCCAGTGCATTTGGCAAATTGAAAGACATAGCGAGGAGGACACAGACGCGTCTCTATCTCTCAAATTTGCACATAAAAGCTTGCACTAGGCACTCAACCAACTATTTCCAGTATTGGCTCTGTAAGAGAGACGCGTTCGGATAGCTGCTTCTGCTATCTCTGTACCACAGACAGCGTGACAGGGGGGTAAACAGACAAATAAAGAGTGTGGTGTGATTAGGGAGCCAACAGAGAGAGAGATAATGGGTATGTTTGTTGTCTTTATATTAGCAGCTAGTGTTCGCTCAGGCCAGCAGCAAGGGAGGGAGGTGGCCTTGCTTGGAGTGAATCTTTAGGTGCTTCAGAAAGGGATACAGGAGCAGAAATTGGAGCGGGAAGATGCAGATGCACCTTTTCTTGTGGGTTGGTGATAAGTCAGGCTATAGGCAGGTCACGGGCTCAATAGAGGACTTCACGGGATCAGCATAGGGCAGATAGCAACCACAGAAGGACAACCAAATGGCCAGAAATCCAGATAAAAGACCTCTTTTTTCTTTCTCGAGCCTCCCACTCCTTTTTTTTCCCGTTGCTTTGTTCTCTTCAGAGTATTAGATCACACGTGGTATTATCCAGGTCCCAATATTGAATGATATAGCTTTTTAACTCCAGCACCTGATGCATTTGAATGATACGATACTGCTATCAAAAAGAGAACCAAATGACAGAGATGAAGGTATTTCAAGCGAAAGAACCTCGGAACAGACCCCCGAATCCTCTAGCTTATCGACATGTATAACCGTTGAGCCCTTGATAAGGGAGAGAAGCGAACAAACACGATGCACTCCCGCAGTGAAGCACAGAGTGCAACAGTTGCGAAACCAGGGAGGAGTCGAAGACGATGGCAACAATCTCAAAAGACAACACAAAATGTGCTACAAACCAAGCTCAATATTAAAAGAAAAAAGAGGCCAGGCTCATAAAACTAATCCTTTTGGTCGATAGGCTCTCGTTTGTCCCCGGGAGGCAGTGGGAAGAGACAGATCGGAGACAGTAGCGTCAGAAAAAAAAAGAAGGGGGAGTTGATATTAGCACCCCTTCAGACGGATAAAGAGACAGATTCGTGGCAAACGCAGGGCTGCACGCTTGAGGCGGCTTTATGAAGGTAGCTGACAACTACCTATCCATCTGCCTGAGTTCCGTCTTGCCTGGTCATGGCTGGAAATTCGGGAACAGGGGGGAAAACAAAAGAAGGGAGATGTGCTAATATATGTCTGCATTAATAAACGGCAAAACAAAACTTGGAGGCCCTTAATAGGACAAGATTCCAGAGCAATGGTTATAAGGTGGAGGCATCTGTATCTGGCTGCGGCTCACTAGGAAGGACATGGCTCCGTTGCCTAGCTACATGGTTGGTCACCTAGTTAGCGGGCGCCAGGGGGTGGCAGGGTTTAAATAAAAGCCCAACACTGGCAGCCCATGCTCCAAAAAAGTCGATCGAGGTCGGTCTGTGGAAGCAATGAAAATCGATGGAGCGGGAGACCCTGCTGCTGGAACTCACACCGGCCCAAGCCGTGGGCTTCCAGCCAGAAAAGTTAGGTTTCGGCTTGACTGTTTTCTTCCCTCGTTTCTTTTCTTTTCTGGCTGTCATATGATGGTCCTAGGGTGGTTTGGCTGTGAGAGCCATTGGCCGGATCCAAGGATGACTCTTCCTCTTCTCTCCTTGCTTGCGGCGGGAGAGCTTGAGCTGCTTCTGCTGCCGCATGACACGGGAGCGAAGATGTGGGAGCGGAGGATTTACGAACAAACCAAAAGTATAAGCTGGGGTTTGATGCCTCAGTCGTTCCAAGTGACTTATTGGTCCATGGTTGACTCTCTTCTATTTATTTTGTGCAGCGTCATCCAGGAGCACGGTGTTGTTAACCAGCCAGGGGGCCGAGTTAACTAGTTCATAGGTAGTTAAGAGCCCGGGCCCCGTATACGCCGTGTTCTGTTTGACCCGGCTGGAGGGTACCAAAAAGCAGACGTTGCTCCAGCATGCCATCGTTTTCGCACTGGACGGCTCGCCGTATATGTAGAATGATACGCATCATGCATCTGGCACTTAAAAGTGATGCACGAAACCAGCCAGGCCAGCTCCCGGTTTAGCGACTCTGTGAGCAGAGAGGAGAGTGTGGCGCAATATCGACCATCGACACCACGTTCGTATTCATGCCATTCACCTTTCAAGGCAATGCAAGGCTCACAGAGCAGAGAAAGACACCACCAGCCTTAGGCAGGCAACCAGTTTATCAGCTTCCTTGCATTGCTCGCTGAAGTGGAGAGACTTTCTGGAGTTTGTTTTTTTGGCCCCCAAAACCCGATTGAGAGTATCCGTATCTGTATCTCAGACGCCTATCGACAAGGTAATATGCATCTAGATCTGGGGTTCTCGTCTCAGCACGGAGTAGACTCGACTGCCAGGCCCTCTCTAGTATCTGAGAAAAGACGGACGGTTGCATGCTCAGCACTCCCAAGCCTAAAGTTTTAGGCAAAGCCCTTGCCTGCTGCACTGCGTATATGCCTTATTCCATGTCAACTAGTTATTGGAGCGGATCCGAGGTGGAACCAGTGAGGCGTATCTTAGCTGGTTTGTTGCCTAGCTGGAGACGAGAAAATGATGCCGTCCGTAAGAGATAACGCGATTGAATGCCCGAGATGACCAGACCGACATTCCCTCTGCTCCTCCACACACGCCAGCGCACCCCCTTGACGCCGGGAGTTAAGTGGGATACCGTGTCCTGCGGCGCATCTGTTAGATTGATAGCTGGCTCAGTATCGAAAGGAGAAAGCACAAGAGAAAGGGCGCAGCAGAGGCATCCGTCACTTTACGTCATAGTTTCGAGAATCCCAGGGGAATATCAGGTCGCCCTAAGGAGCAAACCGGAGATCCATACTCTGGACTCTTGCTGGAGACCGCTTGTGCTGCCGGCATGGATCGAGTTGATGGATATAACGTCTACATTGGCAGGTTGGTGGCTTGCTTTAGGCCTTGTTGCTTTGAAACATGAGAGAGCAGTTCGCTGGGACCTCAGCCGTCTCACGGTTTACTGTATGATTATATCCAAACACAGTCTGAAAGCGATAGTAACCACAGTGCATGCATATCCAGTCTCTTTGCTCTTCGAAACCAGGACGCCCTGAAAGAGGCCAACATCACGCATGTCATCTCTGTCGTGGGGCCAAAGGAGCGGCCATCGGCGATTAGCAGCCTGCAGACCTACGACGGCATCCGGGGACATCTTACCCTAGACCTCCTCGACCAGGACAAGGAGAACATCATCCAGCATTTTCCGCAGGCTGTTCGGTTCATGGAGGCGGCCATTGCCGATGGCGGCGCTGTCTTGGTCCACTGGTTAGATACCATATACCCGCTACTACCCCTGGAAGATACCTGCATATGCAATATTTCTGACCCTGAGTTATAGCGGTTTGGGAGTATCCCGGTCGGCTACGATTGTTCTTGCATACATGCTCTACCAGGCTCGTCCGAGGTTGGCCCCTGGAGACGCCCTGCTTGTCCTTAGAGGCAGCCGGGCTGGATGCCAACCAAATGCCGGGTTTACTGAACAGCTGGCACTCTACCATCAGATGGGATGTCCTGAAACACTCCAAGACCAGGTATTATATCAACAGTTTCTCAGTAGCGAGACGTGAGCGAGTAGATGGAGGATTGGCCCGTAGAGGATTGGCCCGTAGAGGAGTGCTATACAGGGCAATTGATATTATTACAAGTACTGCGATATCATATACTAGTTCATTATGGTAGAGCGTTGATTTTATGTCATGACAACTACCTCATATTTGACAATAGAAAAGACGCAGACCCAGCATCAGAACCCATTTGAAAGCATTGAATTTAACAGTTTTGGTATGGTACTCAAAGAACAAGATCATGCATCTATGCCTCGTTCAGGAGCTCATGGAAGCTTTCAGGAGCACGCTCAGGTGCCTTATCGGTCTCGATACCAGCTTGGCCCAGCTTCTGTTTTGAGAAAGCAGCAGCATATGGGTTGAGTCTGAGAAGAGCCTGCTTGTTTCTGAGTGGGTTCTTCTTCTGGACACATCCTCTCTTGGTCTTGGCCTCGCCCTTGGGCTCTCTGAGAACGGACTGGATTTCAGAGGAGTTGATAAGGCGGGTGACATCGGAGTTGGAGACAATGTTGGAGGGGAGGAGGAAGTCTTTCTTGAGGGCGGAGGCGGTGGTGGTAGTGCCATAGATCTCATCAAGAGCGCTGAAGGCAGCAGAGGACCAGACAATGAAACGTCCAAGGTGACCACCTGGGGCGAGCTGAAGAAGGTTGAGTGAGAAAACGGAGGAGGTCTCAACACCGGGAATGTTGCGGAAAGCTCTAACAAGCTCCTTGCCATCGACCTCTGGGTTGTAGATGACGAGGGGTCCACGGCGCTGGCGGTATCGGCGGCCTCTCAGCTTACCCTTACCAGCACGGACTTTGCGGGACTCCTTGACCTTGACGAGGTCAGCGCCAGCACCGACGGCCTGGAGAAGGGCAACGGCAGCCTTGGTCTTGGTGAGAGCGTCACCCTGGAAGCACTTGGAGTCGACAACAAGGGGAACCTCAGGGACGTTGTCAACACGGTGACCACGAGCGAAGAGAAGAGCAGGGACGGAAGAGGCAGCGAGGGCGGAGGCAGTAGCAAATCGTCTTTGGCCGACATTGACCTTCTGATGCCACTTGCGCCAGACCTTGGTGGGAGCAAACATTCGTCCAGATCGACACATGTTACCGAAAGCAGCCTGACCAGCACGGTGAGTACCACCACCAGAGACACGGGGGATACGTGCAACGGCACGACCTGCAACCCAGAAGCACTCAATCAGCATTCAATTCGTCCACAGATTTCCTTCAACCCCTTTCCCATCGATATCAAATAAGAAAACCTCAGTTCACGTACCGGTACCCCAAGACTCGGCGGAAGTCTGTTCACCGGCCTTCTCGCTCACGGCATATGGCTGTCTCTTGTTCTTTGCGATACCAGTGTGTACGGACCTGGTCAAACAGTCAGTATATGCGTCCCATCTCTCAATATCTTCCGCATCAAAGGGTGTATATCTCGTACTGGACAATATCGGGGCGGATGGGTGCCAGGAAAACGGTAGGGAGCGGGTGGGTAGAGCCGCTGGGCTTACCATCCGCCGAGATGACGGTCACAGTTGGGCGAGAGGCCATTGTCGTCGACGTGATGCTGCTTGGTTAGTCGGACGTCGTCAAGAATTGTCGGCGTTTGAAGATGTTCAAAGTTCGTCGCGAAGTCGCTTTTTTTCGCTTCACTCGATGTGGGCAAGCACAAAACAGAGTTCAAGCCCTAAGCCCTAACTATTGATAGAATTTAAACCTGCAATTTTGCTTGGCATCGTGTTTTGTTGCTTATATAATATATATTGATTCACGTGACTATGTATTCTCCCCTTTCCCAAAGAGGAAAATAAGACTTCAACAAAGTAATTTATGCTGTGTTGCGACCATTTTAGGAGCTATTGCTCGATATTTTAATATTAACCCTTATATACTGAAGACAAGAAACTAGGTAAACTACCTTGCGAAAAATCCATCAATATTTACTTTGTACAGGTGCCGCTATATAGCACTCGGAGCTAGACTACCAGGCACTCATACTGCCCCGATACCCAGGTATGGGACAACAGTTTCCAAACTGAGTGCCAGCAAGCTTTGGTTCCCAGCAAAATGCGGCCTGCACTCACTATTACTGAGCTTATAATGAAACCATAGGTGTCCTTAGCAACCCACAATACGAGTCAGTGGGTGAGGTACGATGACGGGGTAGCTATACAGCAGAAGATAACAACTGTAAACAGCCCATGCCTTGGGGGTATCACGAACTATCTACAGCTATGTTCGGCCTGCGAGTTCCATTTATCTCGTATTATTTCACTTCCAGTACCAGACATCTAACCGACATTTATTTTTGATATTAAGGTTAGTTAGGCCAGTGGGCAACATGGACTACTTCCTCCAGACTAATCTCGCACTTAAGATATATGCAGTGTACTCAATGCCATTTTTATTTAATGTATCAAAGAGAAGAGTCTTGCAAAATTTCTTTCTATACCAATCCAGTCCTATAGACCCGTGAAATTTATCGAATAGAGCCTTGACGTTGAATTACCATGACGGCGAGATATAATAGTGCCTCCAACGCTCTCCATCAGCCTCCCTAAATGTATCAAGCGTGCCATTCACCCCGTTCGGCCCAACAGACCAAATGCCATCGTCTATGAGCTTGCGCCAGCAATTGAATAAACATTCCAACCGCTGGGGCCGCCAGTCGCCACCACCAAAAGGCTTGTATCCATGCTGAAAGAGGCCCCCCATATTTCCTACAAGAGACCCGTCGCTTTTCCGTGCGCCTAGCCCGGTTTCGTCCCAAACACGCTCCATGAAGTTGAAGGGAAGTAATAGCCGAAATCCTTCCTCCGCGTTGTCAGAGCTATTCCGCATAACAGACTCGCTATAGACACCGGCATTCACTCGGGGCGGAATATTTGAATGGGTATATGATGCACTAAAGTCGTGAGTAAATGCACACGTCGTGCTCTTTAAGTGAACCGGATGCTCCCCAGCAGCGGGGAAAAGGCATACGGACGGTATTGAGTAAGGTGAGGAGCGAGGTAGGCTGGTGTATGGTTGCTCCGCTACAAACCCAGCCTTATCCATCGCGGGCAAGACAAGCCCTGGGGCTATGCGGTGGAATAGAGGCCGTCGCGCACGAGTCAGAAAGGCACGCGCAAAGCCAGGGTCAGGCACTGAAGCAGCGTCCAGGACGGCCGGTGGTACCAGCGGCGGCTTTGAACCATGGCGGTTATTATTATTATCATTACTATCAATCGCACTGCCAGTTGTGCTGCGCAATATACGTGCCTCGATGGTCTCACATAATCGGTCCCACGCGGCAATACAAGTATCAACCTGGATATCACTGTAGGGTCGCCACTCCCAGCACCCAAACTTCTCGCAGTCAAATAAACCTGGCTCGTCAGGAAGTGAGCCTACTACTTTGCCAATAAAAATTAGGTTAATCCAGCTAGAAAGCACTGTCTCAAGTGGGTGCCAGAGCTCCTTATTCTCCTCAATGGGCAACGCTTGGTCATAGGCGTCCATGTGCATAAAAACAACAGCGCGATGGGAGGCTTGATGGTAAAATAAACCACCACCGGATTCAATATTCATTCCACCTTCATATAGGCTCACCAGACTATCCTCTGGCATATCCTTAAGATCGGCCGTGATGTTGTCAAAGAGATATGCTGGACTATTGAAATGGTGAGCATAGAAAAACAGAACTCCAGAGGGGTGGTAGTGGTAAAGGGGCAGGATCGCTGCATCCAGGAAAGCTGCTAGAGACCAATGAAGTCTAGGACGAAGAGACTCTGCAGCAGCACCATAGACAGCAAAATATGTATAGCTATTTCGGCGCAAAAGATCCAGCGAGCGACCCTGGGCCAGCCAGGCGTAATGGACCAGGTAGTTATGTAGAGCAACACAGCGGTCGACGTCCATCCCTTCTGCTGGGTCGCGGGCCGGGTTGTCTGGTGTGACCAGCTGGCCGCTGATATCTGGAAGCTGAGAGACATCCATCTAACTACTTAGCCGCTACTCCGTATTCGAGTAGGAAAACGAGAGATGTTGAGAATTGAGTGTACGGAGCAGTGGCTTCAAGTTCATGGTTAGTACCGATCGTAATAACCAGTGTTACTACCTGTATATACTACCTGGCTTTATTTCACACAACGTCCTGCACGTTGTAAATCTGCTTGATGTCTCAGTAGAGTTAAGGCTATATCCAACTCTATCTTTCGCTAATCTTAATTAGGTTGCAAATAGAGTTTGCCCCATAGCGCTTGGCATAATTTGGATTATGTAATTTAATCAGGCACATAACTTTCAATTCCTAAAGAGGAAGGTCAGACGTCCTTTTTAAATATACAGGCATCGGTTTATCTTCAAATCATGTTGGAAAGTAACAGCAGCACTTCCAGGTGGGATATCCAAGCAAAAGGCCTGGCACTTACCACCATCAAACATTACTATTTCTAGAATATTGGATATACGTCTGCGAGAAGACCAATTGCTCCATAAAAATCGCTGGATATGATTTTTGATACATATTCCGGAGGTATTTCTAAATTTCATAAGTCATGCACAAAATGATTGTGCTGGAGAAGGTAAAAACAACAAAAACACCACCGCCAATAAACCATTTTCCCGTCATATGTGAGAACCCGACCAATGGGCGAACTTGAAAAAATATGTTCAATTTGAAACAAACCCCCCAAAGCAAGCGTGTCAAACGATGCTAAGTGAAGTATCCCATTGCCCGCTCCTTGCCATGTAAAAGGAAGCATCGAAGAAACAGAAAAGATCAGCAAGGGGAAAAAAGAAGGGAAACTGAGAGACAAAATGCCTTGTCAAAAGAAATGTTGGCCAAGTTCAGCTTGCCAAGTAAATGGAAACTGAACATTGGATCACTTTGTGTCATGTAGCTTGTTCTTTTAGACACGGAGTGGGAGATAGTGTCCGCGGCGGCGGTGCATGGGGGCACGCTTGCCTGGAAGAGACTCGCAAGTTACTCCAGCGGGGAGGTTCATGAGGACAGTCCACTGGCCGCTAGCACAGCGTTGGTACTGGGTGCCAGAGCAGCTCCACTTGCCCTCCTCAGTGCATGGTCCAGCATGGGCAGTGCCGTTGCCGGGTGGGGTTGGCATGCCGGTACCGGTTGGGACAGGTGCAGTGGGAGCAGTTGGGTTGGCAGTTGGAGCTGGAAGGAAGACACCGCCGTTTCCAGGGCCAGAGTCACTGTTGGCTGGAGCAGTTCCGGTGGGACCAGGAGCATAGGTTGGAGCTTCGGTTGAGGATGGGGAGGTTGGAGCATAGGTCGAAGATGGAGCTGGAGCGCCTCCCTTGTCACCACCGTTGCCACCATTTCCGCTGCCGCCAGATCCGGCCTTGGGGGAGCTTCCTCCCATGTTGGCGCAGACAGCATCACCCTCCTTTTGGAGGCGGTTGGGCATACCGGCCTTCTCGACAGAGTCACCGCTGGCTGGGAACATAACATCCATACCCTCGGCAGTTTCACAGTAGGGCTGGTTACTGAGCTCGACGTTGGCGATGAAGATGTTTGGCATATCGGCGCGCTTGGAGAGGGGGGTAAAGCTGCGTGGGTCACGCTTGGGGGTAGGCTCCCAGCGCTTCTTGGAGCCTCCAGTGACTTTGATGGGGGCACAGTTCATGTACATCTCACGGTTTCCGATGCGGTTGAACCAGGTCCAGGCAAGAGTGTACTCGCCAGGGGCAATGCTAGATGGGATCTGGAACTCGAACTTGGATGCTCCATGTCCGTTAGGGTCCTCTGGAAGGTTTCCATCGACGTTGGCAGGGCAGCCTCCAAGGATAGAGTGGATGACCTTGAACTCAGAGTTCTTGGTTGGCTCCTTGTCAGTGGTAAGACTGACCTGGCAGGATCCGCCTCCGTGGACAGCAGAGCCCTTGAAGGTCAGGGGAATTTTCTCGCCAATAGCAAACACGTTCTTGCTGGAGTCGAACTTTCCAGGTAGATAGCTGCCACCAGTCTCCTTGGACGCGGTAAACTTGCAAGGGTAGTCAGCTCCGCTTCTGAGTAGGGGACCGTTGTCGAGGTTCTCGGGGTTGAAGGGGATTGGGCTCTCCATGACCATATGGGCGTTGGCGAGGCCCATGAAGGTGGCAGCAGCGGCAACGAATGCTTTAGAGTAAACCATAGCTGCGGTGTTTGTTGATGATGTTGTTTGGTCTTCTTGAAAAGAGTGGTATGGAAACGTTCGACACGATAAAACTTTGAAGTTGTTAAGGAATGAAGGTGATCAAAGTTGACGATGAGGCTTTATATATCCTTCTTTCAATCACTTCGTGCCAGACGACGTAAATGTAAAGAAAGATAGCAGCTCTGACGGAACTTTGTCGACAGTTGCAGATTGCTAATTGATCGAACAGTTAGTGCTAGCTCCGCGTAGATGTCACTCAACTTTTCTAGAAGTGAAGTTCGTTTTGGTGGAAGAAGATGGATGAAGTAGAAATCTCCCGAAGAGGAAATTCCCGACATCATCACCAACGAGCAACACCAACAACACACTCCGGAACATATCAATAGCGACAATAGTAACAACAACAACCACCACAACAACAATTGAGTATGTCTCACCTCGAAGATATAATTCAGCTGGGAGAACCCGAACTATACGATTTGGACGCAAAGATGCAAATGCTTTTTTTGGAAAAGGAATGTGATGTTCTTCTGCAGTGCCACAGGCAAGCAGGTAAGGAGTGTGTATAAGAAAGAAGAAAAAGGGGACTGGCCCTAAAAGGAGAGAATCTAATGAACAAGAGTAGATCGAGTCGAAACGTTCCAGCGTGATGGAGAAAAGAAGAAGAGAAAGCCGGAAAGACAGAGGAGGAGTGACGGTCTTTAATAGTTTTTTTCTGGTTCCGCCTGCCAGTATATGCAAGCCCATCGCGAATCCATCCAACTGCCGAAGTCTGCCTGTTCCACAAGCCCCTGGTGCCTTGGGATTCTCAAGCTGACCTGTACGATGGGCCATCCGACTGGCCTTCCACTCGCCAATCCAAGACGTAGGTACATGAAGACGGCCACGACATGCACATGAGAAACCTACACTTGAAACGCCCAAGAGGGGCCTCTGGAGGAGGAGTTTTGGCGCCCTGAATTCTTGATTCCTGGGGATAAACAGCGGGATTGGCCCTCTCCTGTCCCCACGCAGCCACACGCTAGGCTTGCTCCGAAAAAGAAACCACGAAGAGCCCCACGATGAGTTGCGGCACCAAGCCGATGATGGCAAAATATGTCACACAACAGCTGACGAGTGTGGCCCAGCACCGCGGGATCACTATTCACGCTTCCTCATCGGCTGAGTCGGTAGGTTCCGTATATCAATTAGTTACTGCGATAGAATCCATCGTGATGAACAAAAAGGAAAGAAAAGTAGTTTCTTTCGCGCCACATTGGGCGATTCAGAAGCCCCAAGAACTTGTCAGTCTTGTCCAGGGTCAGAAACGTTAAGTGAATGAAAAGTGAAAAAGCTTGCATGTGGTGGTGTTGGGCATCGCTCTCTCATTCGCTTGTTCAGTGAGGAAGGGCCATTTTCCTGCCGCTGCTGTGTTGCGTGTATATGCCAGGGCGAACGGCTTAATCTTGCCAGCAGGAGCCCTATCATCTTTCGCCTGTGGAAGCATCATCTAACACATGGATGGTGTCTGGCCTCGCAGAGGGTCCATATTATCTGCAATCCACACTGCAAACGAGCAAGACGAGCAACCAACTCGATGATCTCAGGCGAATTCGGATGTCTCCTAACCGCCAACGACGAATGACGGCTAGGATTCCCCGCTCCTGGCAGCTGGGCATGGTTGTTGTCCTTGATAAAAGTCCAATCCGCCACATGGATTGGTGGAAGATCCCAGCAGAGGCCCTTGCCAGATCTTCAACTGGCCGCTCGCTCTTTTCCGATCTTTGCAGGCGATCCACCCTTCATTGAGGGCGCATGCCAGGGCGAATTTCTCATTGGTTTATGTATTTAAATGGCTTGTGAGAGATCCAAGCCCGTTCAGGGGTGTACAACCACTCAGATGCATCTGGAATGAAAACCTGAAACAGCCTCCGTAGTTGGCGCTCAAACGGGGACCCCCTGCCCACCACCATTTATCCGAACATCTAGAGGAGACACAGATATAACGGCGCGAGCCTTGGGAACCGGGGTATTCTGCACTGCTATTCAATCCTAACCGCCGACTTCGAAGCGATCCCAGACAGAACTTTCACCCTTCTACATGGAATCCTCCAGAGTATCAGTGCCCATCCAGGGTTTTATGTGGGATGGCAAGATCTACGTTTGCGTTTGACCGAAAAATGGCTGATCCGTGGCTCAGAGGCAAGTCTGACCACAGCCAAACCCACAGGTACGGCAACACCCACAAAAGCGACCGAGAACCGGCCATCTGACCCGTGTCTTCCTCTCGATGGTTCTATCGATGGCTCACAAGCCTCTGACGTAGTTATTCTGCCCCATCCATTTCGGGAAACAACATGAGATCTCATTTCAGTTGAAATTTGGAATTTGGAGAACGGGCAATCTTGCGCTGAGGCACGCTGTTCGATTTGTGTCGACTGTTCTAAAATTATGACCACCCTGGACCATGACTCGGCGGTAAGACAATGATCAATGCTGCTTTTACAGGGTCAACCCCTGACGAAATGTCTGAATATCTACGGAGCACTCCGTACAGTACGTGCATACACTTCATGGTGGCATTTGAAATGTCTGCCTTACATTTCCTTCACAAGGTGGGTTGCCCTGAATGTGATCCTCCGAGGACTTTGCAGGTACATACACACGGCGCCAGTTAAAACAGACAGGCAGACGGGGTGTCTTTTTCCTTGTCTGAGTCAACGTAAGGCTCGCACATGAAGCCCAAACGGCTCCCTTTCTCATACAGTGCATTCGCTACTCAGTACATAAGCATGCTTCAGCTGCGTTAAAGTAACCAGCAATAGGATGTTAAGGGCTATGTATAGAACGACAGAAACAATATTCAGCAGCAAATAAAAGACTTTGAAATGTATCAACCTGCGAAAAGTTCCGTGCTTCGTTTGACGATTCCGGATACTCACGTCTACTCAGTCTTTATTCTCGTCTAACAGTTTATGACATGTTTCATTTTATAGCCAAATAGCGTCTGAGTTCCTGGCTCTACCAGTGATGAGAGGCGTCTTCCGTAGTATGCTGAAATTCTCATTTCCACCAAAGTCTGGCGGGAAGCCATACATCGTGGGAGAAGCCTTTTGGTTCTCGTGAATTCGAAACATATTCCCCCAGAATTGACGTGACTTGGAGTATGTGCCCCGTTTCAAGTGAACATTCTGGCCCGATGGTTCTGAAGAGAGTTGCCACGGACCCTCGAATCCACGTCTTTTATGAAGCAGGGAATGGGCAGTCATTTCCGTGCTAGGGGGAAAGAAACACCACGTCTTCCCTTTCGACTACATACACGTTGAAGCGCCATGGCAAAGCACGCTCTGTATCTGGCGCAGTTCATTTCTTTCCTTTCTTCTTCCCTTTCTCTGTCGATTGAGCTTTTTCGAACCCTCCCTTGACCAACGCATCCCTGGCAGCAGCGTTGATGATTCGAAAACGATCAGGCCCAAGTTTTACTCCGCCATACCATCTTGTCACAACAACCACAACGTCCCAGACATCCATCAACTGCATGAGATGTAGCAGTCTTCCGCCAGCTGCCGTTTCGCCGTCGTCATCAAAATCTTGAACAACAGTGTCGCGACCTGGCTGTTGTTGCTGGTCGTTTGAAGATTGCTGGGTTTGCCGGATGCGCCATGCAGTGATATTGTGGGTTGCAGACGCGACCTTCTTTTCTGTAGCAAGGAGATGGTCAAGATATTTCTCTGCCTGCTCCTTGGATTCTACCGTCGCTGCTCGCGCCACAAATACAGATTTCTTCTCTGTGATCGGATCCGATATCACCCACGGCGGCGGGGTAGCCAGTCCAAGGGAATGTATGTCCTTCTCTTCAAGCATAGACGTAGACGGCTCATCTGTTGGCGGAGTATTGTCGTTCTTTTCTTTCTCGTTCTGTACCGATTTTGTTTCATTAAACCGCTCCTCTGCATCGACGATCAAATCGTAAAGGCAAACCGACCCTTCCGTCCATACTCTTTCAACAGAGTCTGCTAATATATCCGCATATCTCTTCCCTTCGCCTCTCGCTCCGCTGGATGCAGGTCCAAGAACACGCGGAGGGGTTGTTGGATAGTTGGAATGAAATCCTAGCAGAAATGAGACTGTCTCGTGGTTGGGTATTGTAAGTATTATCGTGTGCTTTACGGCCAATTCGGCGTGCGGAGACGAGGATGTAAGTGTTATCGTAGACGGGTCGTATATAGCATTGACGGCATCGATCTCTTCGGCCAGGTCTTCATTCTCAAGTATCCGATCTTCGATATTCATGGAGTGTGAGTGCTTGCGAAATTGTTGTCCCCGCAGTCAATCGATGGAATTAACGTTGGCAACAAACACAGTCGTTTGGTAGGAGGATGGTTAACTAAATAATCAACCACTGAATGCAGCTCCAAGAGAGATATTTGCAAAGGCCTGGTTATCGGTCGTGTCCAGGTGGTAAACTCATTTCTTGTCTCTGATGTGTTAACATCAAGTAAAATTGCTATGGAGCTAGAAACTAAAGTGTTCTAAGCCAGGAACGACGTCATCCCAAAATTTTAAGTAACTCTTTAGTTAACTAATTTAACTACTAGTTAACTAGTTACCGAGCCCCTAATTAACACTACCCGTCAGATGTAAGAAATAAGCTGTGTTGCTTCTATATAGACACATAGTCAGTCCCCTGTTTAATAACTTCATCAATCCAATCCTAAATGCTGCTGGCACGTCCTAGGTTTATACTCCATGAACGGCATCCCTGCAACGGGAAGAAGATGTTACAGAAACCTGCTATTATAATATTGGTAACATTGCTAGATAATGCAACCCAGATAGCATTAGACAAGTGCGGCATTGAATCCTGCAAATGGAATACAAGAATGCACGGGAGCGTAAAAGTCGTAATTTCATTACTCTAATTAAACTACTGTATCCTACAACCCAAGACTTGTAACATCTTCACTAGTAGGCCACCAATTATCCTCCTCTAGGAGATCCGCTTCTACTTTGTATGGTTCCTGTCGGGAAATGCAAGTGGAGTATGAAGAGATGGAAGATGAGCTTGGACCCTCATCCTCTGATGTGTCGCCAGTTAAGTCAATGCATATAGGCTTTTTCGGCCGCAATGATTGATTCTTGGTTTTGCGGGGGGTCCGTAATGGATACCTACGGCGCTTCGGTCTGGAGACAATGTTGCTTTCCTCACTGCTGACCTCGATTGTTTCTTTTGGAGCAATTTGAGGGATCCTAGAGGTCGATGGCGTGACCGGCTCGTTCAGACGTCGGGCCTTGCCGCCCTTGCGAGGAGATCTAGCTGGTCCGCTTTCCCTATTTCGAGCTAGAGCTAGTGAGATATGCCGATGAACACGACGTTGACCATCTTGATCCAGAAGCTGTCTTTGAGAGATTGGCGGGCCATCTAATTGCTCAGCTTGAATGGCTGGTTCCAATGGGGTGTACGGTATCTCATTAGGAGACGTCCCTGGTGGCCGAGCCCAGATGGCGTAAGGCCCTTCATATAGGGGGCCTTTACCAAACCCAAAGATGGGATGACGAGTGAGCTTCCCAGAGGCCACCAGTCTCTTCGACTCCAATATACCGGCCACAGATTCTTCGCAGTCGTTATTGGTTTGGGTATTCACTTCAGCGGCATGGTAGGCTAGATCTAAACCGTTCTCCCGGCTAAAAGGCGCTGTTGAGAGGATATGGACAGATCCACCACTATCACCAATTACTAAATTCGTGTGGTCTGGAGATAAAGCGCCGGACATAACCCCGTGATTGAAAGTGGCAATATCCTCGAAAATTAGATCGTCTGCAGACCGTCTTATGTCCCACGTTTTAACAACTCCATCCGAGCCTCCTGTAAAGAATGTAGAACCACTCCACGTTGCCAAACAAACGCCGGTATCATCCTCTTCTTGTGTAACAGAGGTATCCAATTGGTGAATGGGCTTCCCATGCCCAAGTTTATGGAGCACGCTAGATGGGTTACGGCGGTCATAAACGTAAGTCAGATTGTCAGTACAACTGGCGGTGACATAGTTATCGTTGCTCGGACAGAAAGTAATTTCATTAATGTCCAAGGCCGGGCACTGGAAGGAGCTGACTTCGCAGTGTGTCCTCAACGGATCATAGAGATTAACTACTGACCGCACACTGGTCAAATTCGAATTAGCAAGTTGCTGGGGTGTCGAACACCCTGCAATGAATAGTGGTTGATTCCGGTGCCATTTGATGTCCGAGATATGAAATGGTATTTTCCACTTATCAAATCGGCAGACGTTGGATGCTTCGACCTGCCAAAGGACAATTAATCCACACTCTGAGGCGGATGAGTTTAACCGAACGAGCTTTTGCGACATGCCTGCAGCTAAAAACTCACTGCAAGAAGGATTTGTGCCCCATGCTAACGAAGACGGGGCATATCCTTGATATCTTTCTAATTCAACACAAGTATGTGTGCCGTTTGACATTGGAGACCAGATCCTGACTGGGGTGGTATCTTGACAACCAGTACCTACAAGGCGGTACTGGCAATCAGAAATGGCCATAACGTCAAGCTTCTCAGGGTGGAATAGCTGCTGGATGCAACCCACTTCCGGTTGTGTGTCCCAAACCCTTACGGTTTTATCGTAGCTCGCCGTATATAAGTATTTTTTAGACCACTGCGCTGCACTGATTGTCATGTAAAGATCCGGGTCAAGGTTGTTGTACGAGGCCTGGTTGGTAAATTCCCCTCCGGAGATGAGAGGACGGGGTATTCTATGGTCAGGTAGCTCTCTTATAGAGTCCGTAACTAGATCTCCCAACAGTAGGTTGTTATTGCGGTTATACTGCATGTTGTTTTCCTCACAGTGTGTGCTGGTACCCGCAATGAATTGTGTCCCATCTGGCGACCATGACAACACCAAGACGTCGTGTGAGGCGCCTTTCCAAGTTTTCCATAATTCCCATCTCCTAGAATGCAGGGTTCGTAGACTGACGTTGACTGGGTCCCGTCCCCGATGATTTGTGAGACCCAGTTGCCGAGATCTTAGCATTGCAGATGGCAACTTATTATCTGAGCTGGCTAACGGTGTTTGTGGAGAGACTGAAGAAGCGTATACAACCAGGCTTGAGGGCATGTTGGAGAGAGACTTTGATTGTGCATCGGAAAGGAACCGCATAATAGAGTCGGCTTTCCTGCGATGCAATCCCTTGACAATATCACATTCTTGAAGTATAGAATTGATATTAGCACGACCAATTTTGGCAACTGTATTTTTACACCCTTCTGGCTGATGAGTATCTCTAAGTATTTTCTCAATTTGCTTGAGTATTTTTTGATACTCCTTGGGAATCCCCACGTGGGATAGGAATAGATGAGCTGGATCAAAACCAGGGGGTAGAAGGGTAAGCAAACCTTTTAACCTTCGAATCCTTTTGGTAATCAGTTCAACATCAAGAAATTGGACAGCATGAAAGAGATGATCCTGAATAGGAGTCTCGTCCTCTGGTATCTGATGCCCGCAAAGAAGGGTATAGATTGTTTTCATCTCGCTTGTAGAGAAGTCTACATGGCAAATGAAGCTACGGTACTGGTTGTCTCGCAGAAGTAGCCTTGGGTGGTTGACCCGTTGATCCGCTAAGATATATGGAAATTGAACCAGCGGATCCTCTTCGTCGAGGCACGAAGAAGAGTTTAATTCTCGCAAGATACATAGTTGTCTCGATCGATATAAACATCGAGGAGGTATAATGTCAACTCGTTTCCTAGCCAAACTTGGGACCTGTGGCGAGTATTGGAGGTCAACAGGTTCTTCAGGGGCCGTCGGTTCATAGTCATCTTCGATTTCGGCAAAACCGGGGGGTAAGTCATAGTAATTGGCTGGCTGTTTTCTTTCACGGCGAGACCGCCGCTGTGGAGTTGAATTGTTATTCCTTCTCGGCATGTTTAGTGGAGCTGGTGGCCTTCCTCGTGGTCGTTTAATAGGGATAGTAGGATGAATAGGATGAATTTGGGCATTACCGGGCGGTTCTGATGAACGAGAGCAAAGAGAAACGGATGAAGGAAGCGTCCATGAGGTGTGAGGTGAGCACTGAGAGTGGGAGGAATCAACATTGGAAGATTCCGGGTCTAAGTTGTTATTATTATCTTCCTGCGTTGCTTCGGGCAACAAAGCCCGCATGCTATTAGAGCCATCTGAAGTTGAGTAGAACACATCATTAGCATTATTAGCTTCTTCTGACCGATTATGGTTGTAATTTCCTGAGATATCGTTCTCGATTATGCCGGGAGGCTCATTTTCCAGGTTATCACTCTTAGCTAAGGCAACCCCCTTGATAGACGCGGTACTCCTTTCGGGGGACCATTCGATAGAAATATTCTTAGAATTGTCTGTCGATATCGATGGAGCCGATTTGGCCACTTCACAAGGAAAGTTCTGCCTATCAGTTAGGCATTCAGCCTTTCTCTTTAATGGATTTGGCTCTCTTGGAGTCGAAGGTGAATTTCCCCTGGGTAGAAATTGTTCAAGCAATCGCTGTAGTTCCGGCTCGGGGTCAACATCATTTTCGTCATCATCGGAATTGGTTCCTAGGACCTGGGAAATCCGTTTGCTTCTCCGAGGCAGTGATGTTTTACCAAGCTCCATAGGCTAAGCTATGCAGGATGCGCCTTTCTTCTCAAACTACTAGTTTTAGTCAGTCATTAAGCGCTAACAAGCCCAATACAAGCTTAAGGCACCTTACCATCTATATAAGTATATATATGTGTGTGTATATATGTATATACTAGTTTCGATACGTGAGTCTTCACATCCAAAGTCTTGCATAGATGCAGTAGCAAGTGAAAAAAAAGGGATGATCTTGGATTGATAAACGGAGTTTTCCGAGTTCAGATGAAGATAGGATATCAGGCAACTGGAAATACTATCCCCAGTCAATACGACAAGCTTTCCTTAGCTGAAGATGCCTGGAGAGTAATAGTAGGGCATATGGGGAGATAGTATGTGCCTCAAAACCAAGTAATCAGACCCTATGCATCGAGACGGCAAATCCCGCTATATAGAGATTTGGCTTCTGCTAACGGCTCAAGAGTAGTTAGTGAGTATCGACTGTTGTGTCGTGTGGAGTCGCGTTCGTGCAAAGAAATTGAGTCGCGATTTTCAATAATCATCTATTCATTACGTAATAAGAACTACTCGCTGCGCCGCTTTCTTCGTTTAGTTACGGTTTACTTGAGTACCGGACCGTAGCACCATAGAAGGTATATATAAAGACAAGTAAAGAGGAGAGAGTATATGCAAAAATAGACATATCATACCCACTATAGGGGGGAAAAAAAAATAAAAATAAAAATAAGGGACGAGGGAAAAAAAAAAATTCGAACCTGGCAGGACTCGAACCTGCAGCCTCCTGATCCGGACTCAGATACTCTACCATTGAGCCACAGGTCCAGCTTTAACTTTGACAGTACGGGGTCCATGCTTATATAGGGGACCAACTGGTAATTATGGCAGTTTCCTTCCATCACGTCAACGTACAAGGAGGAAGATGTCCGGCGAAGGAGAAAGGGTGTTGAGGTTGAATATTTTGTCTAGCTATATTAGAGGGATCTGTGTATTTGTACAATGGGGCTACGTCTTGCTCCTTGGCACTCTGGCTCTTTTACAGAGCTTGTCAAGAAGCCGCGGAAAAAAATGCCTCCTGCTGCTTCTCAGGGGTCATTTACTTCCGGATAGTTCGTCGGCGGAGAGCAACCATGCTGTCGTAGAGGACGTCCTTAAAGGCAAACAGGAAGGCAGCAGTTAGAACACTTTGGCTGACCTTAGGCCCAATTCCTACAATCAATCATAGGGTTAATTAACACTGCCCGCTGCATAGGATCAGGATATATGATTTTAAACGCACCTTTATACAGACCAGCCCACCCTTCCTCCTTGATGATCTTCTTGAACTTGTCGTTCAAACTCTCCTTTGGTCCCTCCTTGTTGGCAACATGCATCCGGCTCTTGACGGTGATGTATGGGTAGGTGATGGAGGTAGCTAGGAGCTTTCCGAGGGCGCCCAAATAGAAAGCATCTGTGGCAGTCATCTTTCTCCGTCGCTCAACAATGTTCTTCAGCTGCTCGAAGAAAGTATACTGCAGAATAGGGTTGATGACCAAGATAAGAGCCGGCAGAACTCCAGCGAAGAGCGCCGCTGGGCCCTCCTGGCGCAAGAGGTCCTTCAGCGTCTCGATAGTCGTCTTCGCCTTCTTGTCACCGCCTTCAGTGGATGATCGCTGAGCCGTCATACGGGTATTTACTACCCAAATAGGGTTGGTAATCATCACCGTAGCGCTGCCAGCCAGTGCGCCAGCAATCATCGATTCCGCGGTTGTAAGCTTCTTCGAAGCCCGGCCGGCTCTTGCAGCGGCTTTCTCGAATGCAGCGCGAGTCCATTCGTACCAATAGTAGTAGACGAAGTTGGTAACGCTGATTCCAAAGACGGCGGATTCTAGGCCAGAGTAGAGCCCCCTGATGCCTTCTCGCTTGATGATATGGCGGATGGCCTCGATCGTCGAAGAATCAGCACGCTTCGATTCGACCTGCGCACGGGTAGAGAGTGTGATCAGCGGATATCTATGACCATAAAAGGCTCTAGTTAGCGCATTCATCTAGTAATGACGGGTTAATATGAGAGGAGAGTTGGGAAAATCGCACGTCAAGATCATGGACAGGATTCCACCACCAGCGCCAGCCAAAGCATGCGCAATATTGTCCCCCTGTTGCGCAGCAATGGTAGGCGCAGGCTTAGATTTTTGAGCTACAGGAGTAGCAGCTGCTTGAGACTGAGACATCTTGTATATGAAATATATGGTATATCGTCTAATTGATTGAGACAGATGCTGGGCAGGAAGGGTAGTAGTTGAGCGCAAAAGAAAAAAAAAGTAAACGATCAACAGCGAAAACGGCAGAGAAAAAAGGAAACGAGCGAAAAGGGAGACGCAGTTATATAACTAGAAGATCGAAAGTGCCAAAGGGCGGTCGAAAGCCGGCAGAGAACCGATCGTGCTGTGTTCTGCGTCTCCTTGTGATTTTTCTCATCCCTGGGACGAAGAATCTCCGGGTGTTCATCATATGACGTTTAGCCGCGGTCGATTTGCCTCGGCTGTTTCCCGAATTGGACACCATCAGTTTTCTTCGCTCCATGAATCACGGAGTTCCTGTTAATACATTAAAATGAATATAAAGACAAATAAATACATAGATGTTTCGCTATGAGCTGAATTGAATCAAAAAAAGCCAGCACCAGCCAGACGCCGGCGATGACAATCATTTGTGAACCTCCCAATGCCCCGTAACTTAGTGCCTGAAAAAATAGATAAACTGCCACCGTAAAAGAAGGGAAAGATCATTAAACAGGGGACCTAGCCTCCCAAGGCTTGATCCTCTGTTCCCAGTACTCTGCAATGTTTTCCTTTGACTCCGTCTGTATACAGACTTCTGTCACTTTTGTGATTTCATCCGTATTCTGTTCAGGGGGCTGGACGATGGCCTCCTGACTGCTCGCTACTTCACTATGTTGTTTTCGTTTATGCTTGTGTTTTTTGCGGCCGGCGCTATGTTTGGATGCGTTGCTGTATTTAGACATCGGGTAGCTATCGTCGCCAGTCATGGTCGATACGCTATAATCCTCGCTAAAAAATTTCTTGCTGGGACCAGAGCTGACCGTGACTGTCGTTAGCGATTTTGTCTTCGTTGCATATGAGGATGAGTGAGAGTCGTCTCCGTATGAGAACCATCCAAACCCATTTGAGGATGCTATGCGTGTGAGGTGTTTGCCTAGAGGTCCGAGAGCGGGTATCGAGGCCGTAACTATGACCAGGTAGTGCTTTAAGGATCCCCACATAGCCAGGTCGGCCATCTTCCAGGAGTAGTCTGAGTCATTCCCAATGCGGTAGATGTAATAAGCCTTCATAACAGGTGCGACAAAGGCACTTTGCAGATTTTAAAAGTTAGCACCTTCAATAGGACGAGTTCAACAGGGAAAGGGTGCGAGGCACATACATTAAACTCAGCGACAAGATTAACGAAAGTGTGATTTTAGTGCGAAGAGGCATTCGGAGTTTGGATATCACAATTACAGGATATCCTGACAGGATAAGATCAGATAAACAACAACATGCTACAAACGGATATGTAGTTAGCATAAAGCCCAGCCTCGGAAGGAGAAGGTCCATCTAACCGCTTTGAAAGTAGGCTGAGGTCTTCACAACGCTCTTTTCCCAGCATTTCCCTCGAATAAGTGGATTCCATGCTGCTTCTGTAGGCCTGCACTGGCCTAAGATAATGAATACGTCCACAGAGTTGACAAGCGTGAGAAAGGTTATCCCAAGGTAGAAGTAAAGGGCGTGACTTTTTGCTTTGTCCACGACACGCAAGAGCAACAACGCAGCAGACACCTTTCCCCAGTTCACGGCTAAATCATGCATAGGCCCTGAAAGCCAGAAATATTTGGTAAGTTGTATAACTTGGCTTTTCGTGAGGTCGGCCTGGTGAGTGCCCAGTCCGTTATCAACGGAGGCGTTGACGAGAGCTGAATGGGCGCATCCGAAAATCTGGCAGTAATGAGTTAGACCCTACTCCGAGTTAATATCAATAAAAAACACAGAATCGTACCAGTGCCGGGAACATAAAGGCATCGTCCCATCCGAAAAGTTTGGTAAGGCAAGTGCGCAACCAAACCCGAACTGCAACCACCAACGTCGCTATCACAAAGGAAAGCCATGCGGCACCGAGGACCATAGGCCCTTTATCATCGCTGGATGACCCTTGGCCGATATCCCAACTTGACTCCATGCTCCTCGATGAATCTCCTTGTTTAGTTGTTGGGACTATCCGGCCGGTTAGTTGGGAAACCTCACCCAGCGGATCTCAATTCGAGAGGCTTGTTAGGGTCCCATCAGTTGTAGTCAAAGGAAGAATTGGAGGTGAAATTAGTGAACACAGGAGGGTATGGGTAGTGCTCGTTTCAATGATAAAACGGTCTGACAACAGTTAACCGTTCCAGGGCAAACGACTTTCATGGCGTAAAAATGCTTCTAGCCTTTTCTCTCGGCGAGGTCGGCAGCTTGGTAGTCATATATGTCAAAGGAACGCCTCTATTAATCAAGCCTTCCCATGACACAGGAAAAGCAAGTTGAAATCGACAACACCATCACCATCATGCAGACCTTGACATGGATGCATAAGGTTGAAATCATGAAAGCTTGCGAACACTTTCATTTTTATGATGGCGGACCGCTATTGGATGCCAGCATCTCCCGCTCTTGGGAGTTCCTCGACTTGCCACACCTTCAGGCCAGTTAAGATGGCCGTGGCTGCCAACTATGCATGCTTATACTTCGCCCGGCCGTCCCCGTCTCGAACTGGAGCCGCGTTTTAGACGGAAGCTTTGAAACTGGGAGGGAACAAGGGACATATATTGGGGCGGGCTGAGGAGAGACGCTGTGGCGCTGGGTTATGGACATGCTATGTCACGAAATGGTAAGCCAAAGTGTTGACCTGTACACGCTTGGCGTTACGCTATCCTGGACTTTGCATATTTTTAAGGTAGATCCCAGTCCGAACTCTGCAGCATAGAGTATCGAATCGATCTCTAGTATCTCGTGCCTGCCGCGTTTCCCAAGCCCTGGATGTCGGGAGGTCTTATCCATGCATATATGCCGGGGCACATATATATATACGGCGTAACATAATTTCTCTCCCCAGTCTTCGAGAAGATCTGTCGAAGAGTGGAGGAGTTCAGCTCGCCAAAGACTCAATTCTTGGAAGGAGATGCGTGTCAATCGCTCGTGTTCATCTCTTGGATGATGAGATTGGGGACATCAGAAACGAAGCTAAGATGACTTTGACAGGCAGGTTGATGTTCGTTCCAGGTCTACCCCCGAAGGAATAATGGAAGCTGCTTCGTACCCCGTACGGAGTACTTGTCCTGTCAATCCGGGTCGTCCTCAATATCCTTTGCCGCCATGGCTGGCGCTGTGCGAACGCTCAAAGCCCCTAAAAAAGAAAATGGAGAAAGCATTGGCACGAGGCCCAAACGCTCGCTAGTTAGACGTATCGGTACATCTGGAGATCACCGCCTCCGCCTATGTGAAGGATCAGGGCGCCGGAGCGAGGGCTTGGACTCAGGAGTCCTTAGCCATCTGTTTCGGAGTGAGCATAGGTGCCAAACGGTCGAAATTACGGCCAAAAATGCCTGGCTAGCGATGTCGGCATTGCTTTTTCGGTCTGAGAATAGATAAAGATAACCTCTGCGGATATCGGGGGCTGGTGGACTAGTTCATCAGCACCCAGACTGAGGGACCATCCTCACTGTGGACCAAGCAGGGACATCGGGTTGAAACCTTCAAGCCGGAGCTCTAGCCCGGCTGCTTACACGCGCCCTCTGCTTTTTCGTTCTCCTATTCTTAAGTTCTTAACCTTGCCGATTAAAATATGATCAGTTCCTCGAGGTGCCCTCCTGACAAAGGCCCATGCCCAAAAAGATTATATATAGTGTTCCCCTGCGGGATATATCAAAGCGCTCCCATCTCTAAGTCTTGACTGTATATCACCACCACCACCTCCCAGCATTCGATGTCGTGAGGTTGAAGTCGCGAATAAATAAAAGGACCTTATTGGAGGCAGCCTCGGCACGGAGAAATATTGACACGTGACACTTCCCGATTCGGATAATTACTAAGCGCCGATTGACGCCCAAAAAAAAGGGGGGGAAGGAAGGAAGATAGACGATCGAAGGAAGAAGATACAGGTAGACAAAGAAACAGTTCTTCGTCTTCTAGTTACTCTGTACAGATGGCTGCACTACGGGAGGATATGCA
The DNA here is from genome assembly GCF_000151125.1 of Trichophyton benhamiae CBS 112371. Classification (NCBI taxonomy): domain Eukaryota; kingdom Fungi; phylum Ascomycota; class Eurotiomycetes; order Onygenales; family Arthrodermataceae; genus Trichophyton; species Trichophyton benhamiae. The sequence goes on from NW_003315108.1 coordinate 722,806, forward strand.
GGAGGGAAAAGCGGGGAGCGCAGGAAACTAATGAAAACATAGTTCTAAAGATAGCCTGGACGTTTACGGAGTACAGAATATATGTAGGTAAGAGAAGGGAAGAGAATGGAACATGTATACGGAGTAAAGGGGAGGAAAAGAAATAATGGGAAGAGATGCTTCATTCCAAATCAGCTGTGGTGGTAGGGCCTGATTAGATATTTGAAGCAAGCAGGTGACGGGGAATTTATAAAATAAAGAAAGGAAACAGGTGATAACGAAATAAAACACACATACACACACACAAAGCCAGAAGTACGGGGGAACGCAGCATTAGGTTTCTTTTTTTGTCATAAGACGGGTAGGTGCCTGGCATTCCCGTGGTGGTCAATGAGCCGTGGCACGGGGCGGGTCCGGGAACCGGGCTGGTGCTATGGGAGGGGGTGAGGAATCAAATTCGTCATGGTATGGTACGCATGGTGGCACATCGGTAGGTAGAAAGGTAGGAATGTAGCTGGATAGGTTATGTATGTAAGACAGATCCGGGCTGGATTGCAGAAATGAAGGGGGCAAAGAGACAAAGATAAGAAAAAAAGAGGAAGAGAGAAGAATAAGGAAATGGAAACCAAGTGTAAACAACCCATTTAGAACGACATTAAATTAAACCCCACCCCACCCAATTCCGGTTGAAACACTACTTTCATGATGCCAAATTTCACGCCAAAGGAGAAACATTAGGACAGATTGTAGCGTGGGAAGGGAAGCAAAGCCTAGCATAACCACGGCACCGGTCGAGGTGTAAGGAGTAAAATATGGAAGGTAATTTAGCAGCATGAGCTGCCGGAATTCGACTGGACACCTTGGCCCTGGCCAACCTGGACAGTGGGCTTGTTGTTGACGGTTGCGGTGCCCATTCGTTCCTTGATCTGTCTGGCCATGGTCAAGAAGGCTTGCTCGACGTTCGAAGCATTCTTGGCAGAAGTTTCCAAAAATGGAATGCCGAGACTATCAGCGAATTCCTGTAGTTGGGACACATTAGCAGAGGGCTTATAAGTTCGCAGATATGGCGGGGGGTGGTAATACGAACCTTTGCAACAGTGTATTCAACGACCTTCTTGTCTTCCATATCACTCTTGTTGCCTACAAGCAGCTTGTTGACGCCCTGTGTGGCGTAACGGTCAATTTCTTGCAGCCACTGTTTGACGTTATTGAAAGAGTCCATATCCGTCACGTCGTAAACCACGCAGATTCCATGAGCGCCTCGGTAGTAGGAGGATGTGATGGTTCGGAATCGTTCTTGGCCAGCTGTATCCCACTGTAAAGCAATAGAAAGTTAGTGACAAAATACAAGTGGCATTAGTCGGTGAAAGGCAGCAGGCAGCAGGCTACGTACGATCTGGAGCTTGACGGTTTTTCCATCCAGTTCGATTGTTCGGATTTTCTATTCTTCGTTAGAATACTCATCTATTCCGCTATCAGGTCAAGTTCCCACATACGAAGTCAACACCGATAGTAGAAATGTAGCTTTCTGTATAAGTATCATCTGCAAATCTGAGAAGCAAACAAGACTTTCCGACACCGGAGTCACCGATGAGGAGGAGTTTGAACAAGTAGTCGTATCTGGTCGCGGGCAAGCAGGTCAGTATAATATCAACTGTATATATGCATGGTGGCGACTGCAATATTGAAGCGGGTATGTATGTGTTTTGCCTTATTCGGAGGCTTGGGTGTCGTCAGCCGCGGGAGGAAGCTCTATAATAGTCATCCGGCGGTTAGCTCAGCAATATTTCCATCGGATAGGGAATAGTCTAGGGTTCCGCGGGAGGACAGGGAGTTGCTGGTAGAAATAAGGGCACTTACTACTCAGGAGTCATTATGAAGGCGACAAGGTGGTGATGGGATAGAGAGAGGGGGGAAAGAGGCAAAAGACGACGTCAGATAGCTGGCTGCTCTTCGGCTGGAGCGTCGAGGTCGAGACGGGCGCGGTGTCAGGCTGGCGGGCTGGAGATGCGGTAGTCAAGCAGAGTGCTGGAGATGCGAGTTTGCTGCTGGTCGATGATGCTGCCGTTGCTTGCTTTGCTCTGCTTTGCTGGCTTGAGAGGCGGAAAGAAGAAGAAGAGAGCGAGGTGAAGGTTGAAACAACGTGATACGCTGCGATCCATGGCAGCGCTAGGCTGTTTTGGGAAGAATACGGCGGATGTACCTAGAAGTATCTTTACATACACTTTTACGCTGTCAGGTACTCAGCGGTACTACTCTCTGAGGCTACAACAACACTTGACAGCATAAGCCAACGGTGGATACACATTACATGTATATTATGACGTTAAGATACATAGAGATTTGGTTTTTTAGAGCTGCTCATGTGCTCAGTGCCAGTCGGGTGGCACGAAGGAAAACGAAGGAAATGGCATCGGCGGTTATGCGTATTTACAAAGCTGGCCAGACCATGTGATGTGATGGCTGCCCGGGTGTTTATACATAGCCACGCTGGGTGAGCCACTCAAGGATAGCCTTCTCCTCTCTCTCGCGGTAGCTAGCGTTGGACTTGATGGTGTCCGCTGCGATGACAAGTGCACGGTCGTAGCCTTCCTGGTCCTTGTCGGAGAAGAACTTGGTGATGTCCTGTTCAACTTCTTTATCGGCGTACTTGATCAAGCTGAGACGCAGGAAGCGCTGAAGCAGGACCTTATTGGCACCCAACTTCTCCTCAATACGGTTCCAGTTGGCTTTGATAAAGTCCCACATGAGGTAGCGGCCCTTGGGGTTAGCGGCCAAGCCTGACCCACCGGTGTGAACATCCTGTCCAGAGACCTTGGACGAGAAGAGGAACTCCAGGAATTCCTTGATGAGCTCAGGGTCGGTGGCACGGGAGAGAGCACCAAGGCAAATCTCCTTTCCATCGATGGTTGTGTTGGTCTCGTACTCCTTAACCAGCAGATCATACTCAGGGCGACCACCCTCTCCCATGTTAATGGAGAAGACAGCAGATCGGAGGTTGGTGTGAATGGCAGATTTATCACCATCGGCCCAGGCCTTGAAACGACGCTTGGCTTCGGCAACGGTGCTATATTATACAAGTTAGAATAACGGTTTGTGGCTTAGATGGGTGCGACTGGCGGCTTACCCTTCGTGGCCAGAACGTCCAGCAGCAGTAATGAGGATCTGTCGGAGCTGCTTGGTCAAGAAGTCGTCACAGTCCTTGAATTCCCAGCCGATCTTTTCAGCAGCAGGAGTGACGAGTTTGCAGGTATAAGCCTTCAAGCCCTTAGAGATAGTCTCGTGGGTTCCAAAGATGGATCGCAGGTTGCCAAGGGAAGTCATGATTTGAGCCCAGACACTGGAAGAAGTTAGTAAGGGCGTACAATAAGGCAAAGGGGTTTATCATACAGGCAGTCAGCTTCGTCCTGGAACTTCTCGACAAGAGCGAGCAAGGAGACGGTGCTTCCCTCACCAGAGACGGCCAAAGAGGCAGCATCACCAATCAAACCGATTCTGTCCTCAGAGCTGAGGAGGTTTCTGCTGTCACCGAACTTGACGAGTCGGTCTTGTGGGTAGTTAGTGTGGTAGAAGCCGCACTGATCCTTGTTGACCTTGTAGAACTCGCTACAGTTGATGTCAGCAACCGAGTCAGACTTCTTGGTCAAATTGCGGACGTTGGCACTCTCTGCCTTGGGGCCAGATTTGATGCCGAGTGGAATCCACCACATGGTTTCATCCTCCTCTGGCTTTACATCGCCCGATGCAAGGAATCGTCGTTGGTCAACATTGATCTGGTTGGTTTGTTCAGTGACGTTGACAACGGGGAAACCGATCTTGCGGATCCATGGGTCCTAATATAACTTAGTATGCGTTGTCAAATAATAAGCGCGGCAGTACAGGACGAACCATGAAAGAAGTGACATCCTTTCCAGATACTTCGCTAAGAGCAGACCAGAGGTCGTTGGTGGTAGCATTGCCTTGAAAGACAGTCAGAATTCATTATTCTAGTAATGGCGGGACCTGAAGTTTGTTACCATATTTATGGGTCTTGAGGTACTTGGCAACACCCTTGAGGAAGACCTCCTGGCCAAGATGGCTGCTCAACATACGAATGACGGAGCTTCCCTTCAAGTAACTGATGTGGTCGAAGATCTGGTCAACTTCAAGGGCGTTTCGTACCGGAACTTCGATGGCATGGGATGCACGGAGGGAGTCGAGTTTCATGGCTTGTTGAACACTCTCAGTCTGTAAAACCGTTAATATGGGGGTCATCAAAATTCAAGGTACCTCTACGGTGACGTACGACGAACTGTGACCAGACATTCCATTCTAATGGCTTGTCAGCTTTGGATATATTTCCATGAGTACTTGGGGGTAAAACTCACCTGGGTGGAAGTGATCTACGGCGAGCCACCCGACCCAGGTAGCGAAACCTTCGTTGAGCCAAAGCTCATTCCACCAGTCCATGGTAACGAGGTTACCGAACCATTGATGAGCCAATTCTATGCTTTGATTAGTAAGATGTGGATATGGGGTACGGGAAATGGGGTAGAAAGCATACCGTGGGCAACAACGTAGGCAACACGGTTTCTGTACTTCTCATCAGACTTTCCTTCCTCGAAAAGGACAGCGGTGGTTCGATAGGTAACAAGGCCCCAGTTCTCCATGGCGCCCATGGCCTAGTCACTGAGTTAATTTACCACCCGTAGCAATGTATAAAATGAAGGGCCGCACTTACAAATTCATGGACTGCTAGCAAGTCAGACTTGGGAAGAGGGTAGTCGATCTCAAAGACGTCGGAGAAGTAGTCCAAGGTCTGGGAAGCACATTCCAGGGCAAACTGAGCCTGCTCCTTGAGGCCTCTGGTGGTATAAACACGGACTGGGATACTGGCGCCGTTGTACTTGCGCTTAGTCATCGTCTCGACGTACTCGAAGTCACCTACAGCCCAAGCAAGGAGCTATAATACAACATCATTAGCAAACTATCCCGTTCTCAAGAAGATATGTAAATACTTACATAGGTGCTCATAATGGGAGTCCGCTCAAAAGAGACAAATTCAAGGTCAGGCTTGCTACCCTCACGCTTGCTCTTAACAGGCATGTTGCTGAGAGCTGTCAAGCCCTTAGTAATTTCGATCTCAAAATCAAAGGTGGCCTTCAGATTAGGCTCATCGAAGCAAGGGAATGCCTGTCTGGCATCACAGGATTCGAATTGGGTGCTAAGCATGTAGTGCTGCTCTCCAACCTTGGGCGTGGCAGGTCCTGGAGTAGCTGCCGACTGGTATCCAGCACGGCAGAAACCAGCCATGTAGTTGTTGATAGTTCCGGTGAAGGAGATGGTCAGCAGCATATCTGCCGGCTGTAGCTCGCTGTCAAACTTGAAGATGGCACGCTCAGACTTGCGGTCGTATGAGATCTCAGTGGCCTTGCTGGAAGCACTTCCTATGCGGCAGTCAGCACACAAATGTCAAAACACACTCAATGACACGCGGATCTGAGGAGATATACCATCTTTGGCAGAGATCTCAGCCAACTGGACGTCAATTGCCTTGACATTGACAACAATCTCCTTGGTAGGGCGTGTGATCTTGGTGTCTATCTTGACAGTTCCCTTGTACCCCCAGTTGCCGCCGATGGTGAGATCGTACAGCGAGACATGGTAGTGAGATGGCTTAGCCCTGTATCTGTATCAGCAATGCTCCTCTCTCTATATTTTCTGGCATAACGAGGTCCGTCCAACTCACACGTCTGGCAGCGTGTCCCTGTCGCTCGGGTTCATCGTGCGGAATTCGGCAGAGCAGGATCTTTTCTGGAGTGGAATAGCTAACCCGGCAGACTTACGAGCAGCAGCCGGCCTGACGGTGGATAACGATGCTAGTGGACGAGCAGGAGAAGAAGAGGAAGAAGTTGAAAAGGACGAAGAAAAGGAAGAAGACGGAGACGGAGACGGAGACGAGATCAAGAGGGGCCGCGGGGACAGGGAAGAGGCAGAAGAGAGGGGCAGCGCGGCGGAAGAGAAGTAACTCGCAGGGCGGGCGGCATGACGTCGCACTCCATGTTTAGCCGCAGCGACGCTTCTTCCCGCGCGCCCACCGCAGCGCAGCGCCAGCGCGACCACCATCACCATCACCACCGCCGGACGGGCGAGCGCAGGAGAGGCACGCGACCTATAGCAGGCTGACGGGCAGCGAGACAGCAGGTGGGATATAAGTAGCTATATAGGCCGGCAGGGGCCGTTTGAAGGACGAGCTTCGGTAAGCTAGCTCGTTCGGCTATCTTGGCCCGTTGGCCGTTGGCTATGTGTATCTATTCCCCGTAATTATAATAGTTATGCTAATAATTGATATAGTAAGACAAGAATAAGAAGAAAGAGCGAAGCAAAAAGAGCGACTGGGTGGTTATATGAAAAAAGTCCGCCGTTCCCAGACTTGAAGATACGAAGTTCAGAATAAAAAAAAAAATAAATAATTTCGCCTAACCCTGCAGCCGCGACTTGCTGCAGCCAAGGCGCCAGAAGGAGATCGACTTCACGCGAGAAGACTTGATCTCTAGCGCGGCAGCGTCTCGAAACAGTCATCCCCCAAGAGAGGGCTTCTCAGATGGCACGCTCGGATGAGGAGTACAGCGACGCAGCGTCGGTAGACGACCTGGACGAAAACCTCGAGGAAGAAGACGAAGATGAAGATGACATCGTCGACTCTCGGACGGCCAGCAGTCGACGGAGGGATCGAGACCGAGGCGGCAAGAGCAGAAAGAAGAAGAAAAGGAAGCAACGTGGAGGCGCGGAGTGGGAGGTAGCTAGGACGTGGGAGACACTGGTAGAGGGTGCGGATGGGACCATCACTGCCACTGTCGACGGCCTTCTCGAAGCCGACAAGAGGAAGAGGTGTGTTTTTTCTTCTCTACGCTGAGGAAACATGGGCTGCTTAAGACAAAAGAGAAGATGTTGATAATTTGCAGGTTGCTCAAGGATACTACACCGCTACAGCGAGGTATCATACGGCATATGATACTAGTCCTCGACCTCTCCTTTGCCATGGCGGAGAAGGACCTGCGTCCGACCAGATACCTTCTCACTCTCAGATACGCGCAAAAGTTCGTGCAAGAGTTCTTCGAGCAGAATCCCATTTCGCAGCTGGGCATCACGGGCATGAAGGATGGTATAGCCGTGCAGATCAGCGAAATGAGCGGTAACCCAACCGAACATATGTTGGCTCTCCACGCCTTGCGGGCAGAAGACCCAAAGGGCCTACCAAGTTTGCAAAACGCTCTCGAGATGGCCCGAGGATCTCTATAGTGCGTCCTACTATTTTTTTACCCATCGATAACATACGAAAGCTAACATTCAAACAAGCCACACCCCATCCCATGGCACCCGAGAAGTTATTATTATCCTTGGGGCTCTCCTCTCATCGGATCCGGGTGATATTCACCAAACGATCACTTCTTTGGTGGCAGACAAGGTACGGGTAGGCATAATTGGTCTAGCCGCCGACGTAGCCATATGCCGTGAAATATGTGCCAAAACGAACGATGGCAATGACTCCAGTTACGGCGTGGCTATAGATGAAAAGCATCTATGGGACCTCCTGCTAGACGTCACCACTCCACCGGTAACGTACTCGCAACGCTACTCCTCTAACTCCTTGCTCATGATGGGCTTCCCTTCACGCACCGTAGAGCCCTTCCCTTCGCTCTGTGCATGCCACTCCAAACCCGTTAGAGGCGGCTATATGTGTTCGCGGTGTGGCAGTAAAGTGTGTTCTTTACCCGCCGAATGCCCAACATGCAACCTCACACTCATCCTCTCCACCCACTTGGCGCGATCATACCATCATCTTTTCCCATTGATAAATTGGGTTGAGGTTCCGTGGAAAAGGGCCTCTAGAAGTGTCAGTTGCTTTGCTTGTGGCAATCCTTTCCCTGCTGTGCCTCCGCGGGATAAATGGGACATGCGAGATAGGTCCATCAAGGGCATGTCCGTCAGCAGCAGGTATGAATGTACAGTTTGCCATCACCACTTCTGCATTGACTGCGACGTCTTTGCTCACGAAGTTGTACATAACTGTCCCGGCTGTCAAAGCGGCAAACCCCTAGATGTGGACTCTAGCTCTAACCCAGCAACAAAACCCCAACCTCATACAAACGGACACTCACAAAACTCCCAACCTGCCGACAATGGTGACGCAATGGATACCGGTTGAACGGACATTTTGTGCATTCCACTATCTACTCCTATCATCGACGCAACGACCTGATTGACCTGTGTATTATACTTTGCTCCTGCCATCGTTTTCGAAACAAGCATCTTGCTCTACAAAAGCAAACTCATTCAAAAGGAATGTTATGGCGTTTTTGGTTCGGTTGGCTTTTTGCACCTGTCCAACGGCATATCAATACCAACTTCTAATTTAGCCAGTAGTGATTTGAATATATCAAACTGCATGTTTTTTGTTGTACAGGGTCAACTTCAGCTCTGTCTCTTATGTGCTCCGTATCTTTAAGTTTGTACATGACTCGCCGCAGCTCGTCCATATTAGCATACAGGGTACCTTGCAACTAAAGGCCGCCATTTTCTCTACCATCGATGATTCTTCTAGTTTTCCCTTACCATTGCGTTCTTTCTACTCCGTATAATCGTTGATTTTCCATCCCTGCACCTCGAGCTAGGCAGTTCCCAGATAAGAAGGTTTGGCCATTGCAGGCACAAACCTAATAACGGCGCTAAATTATCCGCTCCGGGTAAAATACCTATTCGTAATATTACTGTAATATTCATACAGCTATCCTTGCCTCGGCCCTTTATTCAAACGTCATTTCTTTACATCTCCTGTTCAATCGATAACTAATTCACTAGATTCAACATTCATTATCTATCTCAGCCCTCGAAGGAGAAGACACATATCATTTGCAGGGCGGTAACAGCATCAACCAGCTTTTAAACACCTTTATAAGCTGATATCCAAGCCTACACGGTATATATAAAGCTTAACTACTCACTCTGCGATGGCTTCCCCCGCAATAGCATCTGCAGATCCAGCTCCGACGAGCTCAACGTCAGACTCTACAGATATATATCAAAGGCTCTCTTCTTACTCTTTTACTGAGGATCCAGAGTTCAAGCTTGGCTTAGCAGTTATTCTTGGCCAGCCAGGAACTCCCGCAACAAACGAACAAGTCAATAGAACTGACGAGCTTGTTACGAAAGCGAAATGTTTCTACTTCTCAAAGTACGTCTCACAGAACTGAGCAGATAATGGGTTATACTGACATATACTAATTATACTAGGAAATATGCAATCCAGCCTCCAATTGATTACACTTCATATCAGCATTGGCTTCATCCACAGTCACGAAACGAAAATATACCCATTTCTTCAACGTCAGATAACAACGATGGTAATGAAGCAGCGCGGTCGGAGTCAGTCTCTGTATCTACAGCGCCAGAGGAGAGTAAGTTGGAGGAGGGACAGCCTGTATATCCGTCATCATTTGCGCGGATTGTGGAGCTTATAACCACAGGGCAGCCAATACCGGGAATCCAGCAGATACCCGATACTGTGTTGACCGGTCAGGAGACTGCTAGTACGGCTCAGCGGAGGAGGAAGCCGTGGGAAAAGGATGAAGGAGAGCAAAACCAAGAATGTAACCAGAAAGAGGGTGGGAGGCAGAAAGATGTGAATCATAATGAAGATGGGATATCGACTGATGACGCCCTTAAGGATGGTAGTGGTGCTTAGCCCCCCACTAGGCCAGACAGATCCTAGAGTCCTGGATACAGCTGCCGATGGGTCACTATTATGAGAGAAGGAATACATGACGTGTAGTGTTATGGTTGTCCTCTCGGCCACAGCCCAGGTGTTGAAGGCCACAGTAACTGCTAACTGACGAACGCATTTTGGGGATTTAGCGGACATAAATGTCTATCTTATATACGAGCATTATTTAATTACAATGCGTATAGACGGCGGCTTCAGTATTTCTAATATCAATGATAATAAAACGTTTTGGAATTTTCGCAACTAGGTGCTCTCGAGGCTATCATACATGAAGTTATCGAATACAGACATAGCGTATCAATGACCAAATAACTCCTTGACCTCCACAAACCCGCAATCCATGGAAGTTTTTCTTGGGCAGGCTCCCAGCGGAAATAGAAAAGATAAATGGCGAAAAAAAGGTAGGAGAGGGGAGGCTCCATGACGATAAGAGAGCGTGTCTGTGAAACAGGTAGAAATAGCACCCTGTAATTCACCGAATACAATATGTTGGAAACTGAACCGTTGAGGTAAACCAAAGCACCAGGTAGCTACCCATGCCTATTTGGATAAGTTCATCTTCACAGCAAATATGACAATTTAAGAGAATGAAATAAGGACGTAAGGTAGACCCAGACAGGGGAGAAGCATTTGGAAAAGGCAAGAAAAGCAGAGATGGATAAAAAGAGAAAAGAAAAAGAGGAATCAGATCGGATGTTTGTCAAGGAACCTTCAACAAACCAACGTGCAAATACGAGGAGTTAGGGCTTTGAACCAAGCACGACATCCTCGCACCCGAGAATCCTAGAAAGAAGGAAGATAGCTGTAAATTAGACTCCGATATGAGTATCACTTTCGTTATTCGCTATAGCCGAGCACTGAAAGTTTGAGTCATGCAGTATGCTATTAGCAAATGTGTGGAAATCTGATTTAACGGAATGGAGGATAGTTGCTGTTCCACTGACAGCTGCGGTTATACCTAGCACCATTCATAGAGCTAGGGCCGCGGTCTTCAGAAGGAGAATTAAAGCGACTAATTTGAATACCTGCACCTGGCCCGGGGCGAGTAACATGGTTAGGGTTGCAGCAAAGCATGGCCACACGTGACCCAAACTTGGAACCTCGGAGGGAGACCATATGTTTGCTAATGCGCCTATGTTAGTGAAAATCAATAGATGAAGGGTTGTATATACACCAACCGAATATGACCTGCAACTAGCTCACGGTGTTGGTTCCCAGCATTGAGAAGGATCCATTGAATCAAGTAGTTTCCGTACTGATCTCCGGCAACTGGCCCACTGGTTAGTACAGAAATTGAAGATGAAGAGCTGTCCAGGATCTGACGTACTATCAATCAGAGGCATACGGGGACGGTCCGGACGACCAGTGCAGACTCTGGTGAGATATCTATCAAGGAACTCGGTTCCACCAATCTTCAAACATTTCTCTACAACTTTGGAGGCAAACTGGTCCATGCTGTAATCGGTGGCCCAAATCAGAATGTGCTCAATCGCACGGCTCTTGTCGGGCGGGGCACCATGTTCACAGATGTGTTGAATGCACCAATTGCCAAATTGACCATGTGCAAGTAGGTCAATTTTTGCAAGAACTTCCTCGATTGCTTGACGCTTTGAAACGATTAGCATAATACAGAGATATTCGAGTTGTACCGTCGTACCTTCTCATCCTCGACACAATTTTCAAAAATATTTTGGACAACGAGGCTCCCGGTCTCCCCCAAGGCAACTTCATGCCACATTCCCCTAAGTGCTTCGTTAACTTTAGTCATAATCTGTGGCGGTTCACCGCTCCAACGAAGTTCAAAAAGTTTCTGCCACACATGACAGGCGTATCTATGAATCACGGTCTCAGGAATACGGCGAAGTAGCTCATGTACCATAACTGCTTTGTGCTCTTCTGGGACACAATCGAATGCTTTCTGAATCACATGGCAACCAAAGGGGTCCATGCTTAGACTCAATGTATTGCCACGAATAGCATTAGCAATAGATATAACTTGTTCGGGGGTACCGTGCTCAAAGCAACGTTGAACAAGGAAGTTGCCAAATCGATTGATCATTAATGGGTATGCTTGGTTGGCAATTGCCTCAATAATTTCATACTTCTGTTCGGATGTGCCAACCTTAAGCTTTTGCTGAAGGAAAATGGACGCCTGTTGATCGTTGTTGCAAACAATCTTGTCCACGATGTACTTCCAATCGCATGAAACACTTTTATCTAGAAGACGACGATAGTTCAATGGTTCAAGTGGAGAAACATAAGTGGAAGCGGCTCCGGAAGCGGCCTAAAAGCAGAGTCAGCTCTAAAGTTGAAGCTCGTAACGGTATTTTCAGTGCTTACAGAAGGTGCCCAGGATCCAGGGGTAGCCGGGTAAGCATTAAACTCAGCTGCCATTGGGGATAGTGGCGTGCCAATTGGGCGGGGCTGATACATGTTCACAGCCGAATAGGTAGTCTGTGGCTGAAAATTTGCAGCCTGTTGCTGGGTAGCTGGCCGAGGGATAGAACTAGCAGAAGTCAAGGATGGGGAAAATGTACCCCATGGCGAGGTCTGCGGGGGGAAGCACGAGGATCCACGACTAACTTGAGTGGCTCGCCGACCACCGTGTCCCTGAATTTGAGGGGCTGGTTCCGTTGAATAGTGGTTATCAAACCCATATGGTGGGTTTGCATGTCCTGGAAACATACGTTGGTTAATAGAAAATCCAGTATTGGGGTTATATCCCGGCTGACTAGGGCGAGTTCCCCAACTGCGGGCAGTATCACTGTTAATACTAGATTCATGCAACATGAAGTCACGGCTGATCTTGTCTGCATTTCCAAAGTTATTCACTGGTGGTTGCGATTGAGCATTCCATATGCCACGAGCTCTATTATAGCCTCCTGCAGAGACAGCCTCTGAGATATCAGAGTGAGCGTCATCTTGCATAGCCCATTGTTCTTGACGTTGATTGAACTGGCGGGTGGACGCATTGAAGGCGTTCTGCAGGCTGCTAATTGTCTGCTCAGTAATCTCACGGCCGCCAAAGTCAACTTCAGACGGAGGTCCCATAGCTTGATCCAGGGTTTGTTTGATAACACGGGTCTGAGCAAGCTCTTGCTCTTGTAGAGCAATACGAGAATTCGCAGCTTCCAATTCTTGCTGTAAGCGAAACATCTCCTGAGTGTCCATCACTTTTCCGGTGTTCACGGTATTTTGCCAAACGGTCAAATTTGGCTGGCTAGTAGGGGCAAGCGGGATGTGACCTTCAATTGTGGGAGTTAACTCCGCATGGTTTACATGAGAAGGGCGACTTTCTCCAGATGGCTGTCTCGCCAAACGCGGCTGGGTATCCATAGTTTTGGTGGCCGGGTCACCAGCTGAACCACCCGATTTACCGTCTTTTGGAGACAGCTTTGCAAGAATTTGGTCCATGACAGACTGAGGAACGGAAGAGCCAGGTTGATCAGCCTTCATTTTCTAAGTAAGTTAGCTACAGGCTTTGAAACCATGCAGTGTGTACGTTATAAGCTATTATTCATTCACCTTATCATCCCCGACCGGAGGCGTGTTTTGAATGTTCCCCAGTTTAGACGAGACAAGGGGGTTGGTTCCAGTGGTAATCGAGCTCAAATTCATCGTTTCCTATTGCCAAGTTAGAAATTGCCTCCTATGTCGATGGCCTGAGTCTATACACAACAGAGGTGCCAATTAGAAGATACTTACCGAGCCTAGACGCCCGTGTGATACAATGCTACCTGTAGGGTCAACGTGAGCTTTGCACTGAGAAGATGGCTTTTGAGACGCGATAGAAGAGATCATGACTTTGTAAGACATGATAATGACCACTTCAACACACTTTTCAGACAAGTAAGGGTAATAAGTAAACAAATCAGTAGATAGGATGAGATCCACAAGGAAGTGATCCAAGTCCAGCAGCTCAGATGCGTTGGGAGGGGCAGGATAATATGCAAAGAACCGAGAAAAAGCCACCCACCAGGCTTTGATATCGCAGGAAACTGGCACGTCGACGCGTGTGAGAAACTGTAATCAACGCAGCAGGGAATCGAATGAAGCTGTAGAGGCACAGTAGATGAAGTGAAACCAAACAAGTATGCTGTGAAGTAGATGGAAGAAGTTCAGGTTGAGAAAAAAAAAACGAAGAGGAAGACAGAGGAAGATCTGGAGGAGAAGATAAAACAGAAAGAGCCGACTAAAAGAGAAAGTATGAGTTGAGATCAAGATACATGGAACAAAAATAACAAAGAGAACGAGAAAGACCGACTGGCGAGCAGCAGAAGGCGAGGTTGAGGTTGAAGAGAGTGCGATGTTGATGTTGACGTTGATTTTGTTGATGTTGTTGTAGCCGAGAAGTTGAAGTTGAAGTTGTCGTTGTGGGAGGCCAAAAGGGGAAGGGCGGTGGCAGAAGGAAATAAGGGCAAAGTCAGCTTGCTGCTTAGCCGCTGGTCTAACCACGCGGCGCCGGCAAGCCCCTAGGGCTATGGAGAGCATGGGTATAGTACACAAACAGATATGACGACAAGGGTTATATAGATGTATAAGGGTATAAGGGTATCACAGGAGCAGTGGGCATAGCAGAGTCTGCATTTGGTGGACGAGAGGCACATATATCGCTATATCATTGTTTAAGGGCTGTCTATTGTATATGTTAGGAGCCCTACACTGTACATGGCTTGTATGCCACATAGACAGCAGGCCTATGCCTATCTACTCAAGCTCAAGAGACATAAGAGGCCGCAGAAACTTTCCACTCAGAATCGAAGAAGCCAGCGGCATAGAGAGAGCCTTGTCCCTTCAATGGGGTCCCCTTGTTGACAACCACGAAGTCAGGCTGGCCAACTCCTGTGAGGACAGGCACCAGGCGAGCAGCCTGTTGAAGGCCGGCCATGTCGGATCCCCAAATAACTAGCTCTAAACGTTCATTTACCAAGGGGCGTATGAAGATAGCACCGAGACCCGGCTCAAAGGGATAACTTGTTGTTCCCTGGGAAGTCTTGATATCCAGTGATCGTGCTGATATTGATATAGCAGAGTCGCCCGCTGTGTATCCATTTGGCTGAGCACCGAGCAAGATGACGACATTGTTACCTGCCGGGCTAGTAGCGGTCGTGGAGTTGGCAGTGGGCACAGCATACGAAATGATGCAATCGGCTGACAGGTACTGGAATAAATTTCTGCAAGTTTGCAGGGCGAGATCTCGAGTTTCCTGAGCTGCAGCGGTCACAGTAAACGGCGCTTCTGTGCGGAGGAAAGCATTCACACCAGCCTGTCTGCCATATCTCTGTGAAATAGTACGCCAGGAGTCACCACCCGATGTCCACTTCCCAGCGGCATCTTGTGTGTACCATGTTGTCGTAGAGTTGCTAGGAGTGACTGTAAATCTAGAGCCATCTATCTGGATATACAGTGGAACATGTGATCTGATTGCACTGGTCTCGAGGTGGAAACGGCGGATATTTCGTGTCTTTAACTTCCAGACTCCGTCATTGGCCATACCTCGCTCAACCTCAATAGAGCCAACTCGGTCAGGGGTATGTGATTGATCAACATATATACCGCCTCTGGTACCCATATGACCTGCAGGTGGGAGAGTGACCGAAAATCTTTGAGGAAGAAGGTCAGTGGCATTTGGGCGCTGAACATATGTACGATAGAAATCCTTAAGGAAGTCGGAAGTCATAATTCCAGTATACCAGTGGTTTTTACCTGGCACTTCATGATACTTTGAGGGTGAACCGCTCTCTTGCAACAACCTATGCATCAGCCGAGAATGGTATACAACCACATTATCGTCAGAGGCACCATGCTGTTGATAGACCGGAATTCCAGCAAAGTTATCAACTAGAATCTCATGTTTAAAGTCCTGGCGCGCCCGATAAAATGTAGATGCCAGCAATGAGTCTGTGTTATGCCACATGGAGTATGGAACATAGTCTATCAAAAGATTAGTCATGGAGCAATATGAAATGGGGAGCATACATACTTTCTATCGAGGTATAGCCTGCAACAGGTGCTGCAGCAATTATTTTATCGGGATAATGTGAGATGGTATACCATGTTCCCTGGCCTGTTTCTAGTTAGATTCAAATATTAAACCAAAATAGCAGTCCGTACTTACCGCCGTTTGAGTGTCCGGCTATAATCCAATCACCGTCGATAAGCCCGACTCCTGTCCAACCACTGTACTTAATGTAGTCGTTAAGTGCCCGGACTGAGTGCTGTAAGTCGGCAAATCCCCAAGTATCTGAAGACAATCTGTTAGCCGGGAATTCAACCACCGAGGGATCGAAACCTACGCCAATCATCTCCACTCCAAGGTGTCACACCGCTGGGAAATAAGGTCCATGCACATATGTCAGATACACCATCAAGCATAGTGCGAATTATCTCATCACTTGCAGCTTGTCCCGCTCCATGGAGACCTAGCAATACTGGAAGTTTTGCGCTTTTGTCTTTGTTGCATTCTAAGGATGTAGGAGGCCGCATAGTGGCATAAGAGACTACTCCTCCTGGCAGCATGAAAGTATTTTGTTGAACTTCTGGCAGCTTTCGCCTTGTAAAAGTGATGGTCATGGTCTGCGTCCTCTGAACGCTGGAGTCATCAGGGGTGGTATACTCGAAGTATAAAGACACCGAGGATGGAACATTGATTTTATCTTTCGCCTCAATTGTAAAGCCAATTGCGCGAGATTGTGCTTCCTCAAGCTTCACATTGTTGTTTAACATTTTCAAAGAAAACCGGGCGGCCTATAAGTCGTTAGCTGTGATAAGAGTATAGCATGGATGATCCTAACCTGGGTGCTATCTTCCTTGATGCCAACCACATCAACAGGATTTCCCATAGTATTATGGAGAGTAACGGAAGCATGCGGGCTAATCAAACGATTTTCAACAACATCCGCAACGAGTATACTCTTTTTGTCCACAATTAGTGTTTTAGACAACTCCTGTGCAATGAGCGTAACATTGATAAACGGTTCGCCAACGGCTCCAAGAGCCCTGACATCGCGGACCACACGAAGGTCAACAGTGTGAGTTCCAGGGGACAAATCCAGAAGAAGTGGTGCTCTGCGGAAACCAAAAAAGTCCCCGCCGAAGTATGATTTGTTGTCAATTCGATATTCCCAGATCCTATCCGTATACAAAGCGACCACGGAGTTGGATTTAGAAACAGTCAATGTTCCACGCGCCCAGGCTTGGTACTGCTTTGCATCCCAGCCGTAGACTTCTTGAAGAGATGTCAAGTTATCCGGGGATAAATTGATATCGAGTATAGTCTCCGGAGGGTTAGCAGTTGAATTGACATGCGTCGAAGCCATTGACCAATTTGCAAGACCGTTAAGTGCCAGAGAGCTGTCAAAGCTGGCCTTTGGGTCATATTGCAGCGTTTGGAAGCCACCATATGCTTCCAGTGGGTCAGCACCCCAAGATGATTCTAAGAAACGATGTTAGTGATAATGTTTAGGCACAGAGTTAAATTACGTACCCCTCGTTCCTATTTCAAACGGTCCAAGAACCTGCCAGTTCTTAGAAAACGGACTTTCATTAAGCTGTAGCTCGGAGCCACCGTCCGCTGAGTTGGTTGCATCAACACCACGGCATGTCAACAGTGGGATGCAGACCCAAGAGGCTATCTTGGAGTACTTCATACCTCCCGGATACAATAACCCTGTTTGACTGGCAAAATTGTTGACTGTTTGAGTATCTGGGATATGAGGTAACAGATCAGTGAGACCTTGGAACCACTGAGAGCACAGGTGGAATGTCCAGAGGACAAACGATGGCATTATATGCATTTTCACCCCGTAAGTTAGTATCGTCTGCTATTTGATAATTTCGACTTGGGCTGGCTAAATGACGCCAGGTATCACTGCGTGGTCAAAATATTGGGAGCTTCGTCAAGTCTTTTGTGACAATATTTTGAACCGGACAAGAGTTCAAGCCTCGATTCGCCTTGGCTCGAAGCACTCCCCCTCATTATGACTGCGAGGTTGGGTGGTCAGCTGGATGAAGCACTGGAGGATTCGCAGACAAAGCCGAAGGTTAGCCTTTTTGGCCGAAATAGCTTCGTTCAACGTCAAGAATCCAGATAGGAAAAGTCGCCAGCTTCTGTTGGAGGACCAAGCCCTTCACAGAAAGTCAACCAAGCTGTAGCGATCGCCGTATGAGATCACAACTCCTGAATTTTCAGGCCAGTTTCTCAGGCAGGGAGAATCCGTAGACAGCCCAGTCATGACTCGGTGGTACTGTACACAGTATCAAATTTTGGTAGTCTTGCGTTCCAGGCTGGTGGCGTAGGAGCCGACATTACTATGGGGTATAACACCACTTCCCAAATTGTTTCCTAGTTAACTTGGTGATGCTTTCCTTGCGGGGTTCACCGACACTCCGCCAGCCGTCTTAGTAGGAGACTATTTCATGGCTGCATATCTCATGTCTAAGGAGCTATCATTGGTCCCCTGTCAGGTTGAACAAGACAGAGGTCATTCTTCGCTCCCATGGAGAACATTCTTCGGGTGGCCGGACGAGTGAGAAAGCGAGAATGGCAGGCTTTGTCTGGCGAGACTTCCCGCATGAAGTTAGTTTTGGTAAACCAAACATAGTTACTGGTGGCGGTATGGAGTGGAGGGATGAAGTGTTGCGACCTCGGGTGGTTTTTGCCCCAAGAACAAGATCCAATGGAGGCTCAAAACTTGGTTTTGGGTTGGAAGGCCGCACGTCACGTGAAAGGTAGCCGCTGCTTATATAATCACCCTCATTGAGGCGGCTATAAATAGCAAGGGCGGCTATCAAAGTACCAATAGGCGCTGGACAGCAGGGTGAAAAGTAGGACGGAGCCACATCAAGTAGGTAGATGTCAAGGACATGAACAGGAGAACCTCGGTGGGCTGGGCTGGCACTCCCCGTCTAGATAACAAGTATCTTATCGCATGAGTGTTCACGTGATAGCCTAGTAAATCCATTCCGACGGAGGGCTTGTTGGAGCAACTTGAGACATGTCTGGGTTTATCTCTGTATATTCTCGTATCCATCTTTCTCCGCATCTGTGAGGTGTATCCCCATCCAGGTCTTTTTATCATGTTCTTCTCGCATCAGATCTTTTACGCTATCTTTAATCCATACCTTGCGTCCTTGTATTTATCGATATCTGCTGACTCATCCGCTCGCCCGTGAGTCCGCAAAAACACGTGTTGTCCCGGCCAATCAAGGGTGCCGCTTGATCTGCCTTGTACACGCATTCCTCTCATCCCATAACTTTTTTCAAGCCGAGCAAGCAGCGAACAAGTGGTGATATGTCCAACCACAGCGCAGCACCAAATCGACCAAGCTGATAATGAGCGTTACAACGCTTGTCGATACACGGCAGCAGAAGTCCTCAGGCCTACCACCCTCCTGGCCACCTCAAATGACCGCCGACACCTCTACGACCGAGAAATTCCCTACTCTGGGCGATGACGACGCACTGATTGAACAGAAGGGGGAGAGCGTTTTCTTGCCATCCACGATCAAGTACGCGGGGGAATCATTATGGCAGCCACGGAAGAGCAGGGCCTACTCACGGGGCCCACAGCCTTCCGAGCGTTCGCATCGTCCCCGGAAGAGTATCAGCGAGGCTCTGGGGTCATTCAGGACTCGGGGAACTAGCGTCAGCGTCAATGCCCAGGAGCTGGCAGAATCGTTAAAGGCACCAATTTCTTATAAACTTATCGTGAGTGTGGCCTGAGGAGCTTGTGAGGAAGGTATGATGACGCTCCATTGCTAATTGATTGGTCTCCAGGGTCTTTGCTTGGTCTGGTACATGACATCAGCTCTCACAAATACTTCCTCGAAATCTATCCTCATGGCACTTCCAAAACCTATAACGCTTACGATTGTTCAATTTGCATTTGTATCAACATGGTGTCTGTTTCTTGCATACCTCGCGTCCATCTTTCCAATGCTAAAAACTGCTGTTCCCGTCCTCAAAAACAAGATCCGTTATCCCTCATACGCCATCATCTCAACAGCGCTACCACTGGCTGGATTCCAATTACTGGGCCACATACTCAGCTCTATGTCGACCTCACAAATACCCGTATCACTCGTTCATACAATCAAGGGGCTCTCTCCGCTTTTCACCGTCCTCGCATATCGTATCTTTTTCCGCATTCGATATGCTAGAGCTACGTACCTCTCTCTCATCCCTCTCACCTTGGGAGTCATGCTTGCCTGTTCAGCAGGGTTCTCAACAAACCTCTTTGGGATTATCTGTGCCCTTGCAGCAGCTCTTGTTTTCGTTGCACAGAATATCTTCTCAAAGAAACTTTTTAATGAAGCTGCGCGTGCGGAGGCAGATGGCCAATCACCAGGAGACACAAAGCTAGATAAGCTCAACCTTTTATGTTATTGTTCTGGTCTCGCGTTCATCTTGACCCTACCGATTTGGTTTCTATCCGAAGGCTATCCGCTAATGATCGACTTCCTATCCTCTGGCTCTATCAGCCTATCAAACAAGAAAGGTGCCCTTGATCACGGCCCATTGATGCTGGAATTTATCTTCAACGGTGTTTTCCATTTTGCACAGAACATCATGGCATTCGTTCTACTCTCCATGATCTCACCAGTGTCATATTCTGTTGCTTCATTAATCAAACGAGTTTTCGTCGTCGTTGTTGCCATTGTCTGGTTCGGCAACGCCACGACGCCCATACAAGCCTTCGGTATCGCCCTCACTTTCCTGGGCCTATATCTGTATGACAGGAACAAGCAGGACGATGCAGCAGATCGACGGGCCAATGCGGACCACTTCCACAAGAATAATACCATACTGCCTCTCAACACTGCATCCAACGGCTCAGCCAAAGTCTGGAACTCCAACGGATATACGTTCCCTCCCCCCTCGGTGGGTGGTTTGGGTATCCATCCTATGGACGTCAATGGCAAAAAGGAAGATGACAAAACTAACGGTGTTTCGAGGAGGAATAGTATGGCTCGCCCATGGCTACCACCAGGGACTAAGCAAGAGTCTACATGGCAACCTGGTGATGCATCCTCCACGCCCCAGAATTAATATATGCTCATGCTACCTATCATGTTTTTCTTTCTTTCTTTCTTTTTTTTTTTTCCCTCGTCTCATCTCTTCCTCCGAAGGGTTCGTGGAGTTTAGAAGGGATTCGGGACATACGCTTTTTCCCCCTTTTATTCATTCTTGTTAATACTTTATTGCTTTTTTAATTGCACGATACGGCGTCCTGCAGGCGGCGAAACCCAATGGCTTCTCTCTGCCGTTTTTGGTAATTCGGAGGATTGGATAGAATTTATATACCTTACAACCCCGTGTTTTGTGAGTGAAAAATAAATGAATAACATCATATTTGTGTATACTTTAAATCATCTCTGTCTGGTTTGTTAATTGATCTGTGTAGCATCCGTCGGTAAGGAACTGCTCCATAACAAGGTTAACAAGTAACCCTAGGGAGCTCCAGCTACGGTGCAGGATCTGCTCTCGGATCACACTGTAGAGGAGGAAGGGCTGGCAGCATCTCCTGAGAGAGCATACCCTCCACCTACAATAATCTATGTCCGTTAAAAATGAGTTGGAGAAAAAAAAGAGAAAAAGAAGAAATGAAAGCGAGAATAGGTACAGTTGTCAATTTATGTTCGCGGAGCCTTAGGGGGGGTGAATGTTATTCCGCTCCGCCAACTTCAGCCAATGAGATGCAGAGGATTTGAATGAAGCCAGAGACGAAGCAAAGGAAGCAACAAATAAAGTCGAAGCAAGGACGTCGAAGTCTTCATTGCATCGCTCGTAGCAGTCGCTCCGTCACGCAAGCCTTCACGGTCCTCGACCCTCCCTTCATATCGGTGTTCTGTTTCTGATTAGGCTGTCTCTTTCTCTATCTTGCCAGCTATGCGGCCACAATTGTTCCGTGTCGCCGCACGATCGAGGAGATGGACGGCCCTCAATTGCTCCCGTCCATTCAGCACGACGGGTGCTAGGCAGGCGGAAGTCGAAGTCACAATTGGTCGGTAGCTAATATCGTTGAATTACTGGATACTCTGCTAACTCATTATTGATGCTTTTAGATGGCAAGAAGGTATCGATAGAAGGTATTGCGCTTACCCCCACGGTTCTTCCCAACGACATGCTGACTAGACCATTCAGCTGGTTCGGCACTCATCCAGGCCTGTGAGAAGGCTGGTTCTACAGTCCCTAGGTACGTTATATCAATAATGCTGTTATTGTATCTAGATTGCTAATTTATCATTGTAGATATTGTTACCATGAGTAAGTTATACTTAACCAAGATATTACTGAGAAAGGAACACCGCTGAAACATCTCCCAAAAAGGAAACTATTGATTGCAGGAAATTGTACGATGATCTATCTAATTCTCTAATACCTCATGAATTGTCTTTAGCTTACAGTTATCTGTTTAGGCCGAATGTGTCTTGTTGAAGTCGAAAGAGCCCCCAAGCCAGTCGCTTCATGTGCGTGGCCCGTTCAGCCCGGAATGGTGGTCAAGACGAACTCCCCTCTAGTACACAAGGCCAGGGAAGGTGTTATGGAATTCCTACTCGCAAACCACCCACTCGATTGTCCCATTTGTGACCAGGGAGGAGAATGTGACCTCCAAGACCAGTCAATGAGATATGGTGCTGACCGAGGAAGATTCCATGAAGTTGGAGGAAAGCGTGCTGTAGAGGATAAAAATATTGGTCCTTTGATCAAAACTTCCATGAACAGATGTATCCACTGCACACGATGCGTTCGTTTCGCCAATGACGTGGCTGGTGCGCCTGAATTGGGAACTACTGGACGTGGAAACGACATGCAGATCGGGACCTATCTTGAGAAGAACTTGGACTCTGAATTGTCCGCCAACGTTATCGATCTATGTCCAGTCGGTGCATTGACTTCCAAGCCATATGCCTTCCGCGCTAGACCTTGGGAGCTTAAGCATACCGAAAGTATTGACGTTCTTGATGCCCTTGGTTCCAATATCACAATTGATACGCGGGGAATGGAAGTTATGCGTGTTCAGCCCAGGCTAAATGATGACGTTAATGAGGAATGGATTAACGACAAGACTAGATTCGCATGCGATGGTCTCAAGACCCAGAGACTCACGACTCCTCTCATCCGCCGGGATAACAAGTTTGTTCCTGCAACTTGGGAACAGGCCCTGACTGAAATTGGAAATGCGCACAAGACTCTAGCCCCTAAGGGCAACGAATTCAAAGCCGTTGCTGGTCACTTAATTGAGACTGAATCTCTCGTGGCCATGAAGGATCTCGCCAACAAGCTTGGGTCCGAAAACCTTGCGCTTGACCAAGCTGGTGGCAGCCAGCCAATCGCCCACGGAGTCGATGTTAGATCTAACTACCTCTTCAACTCCAAGATCTTCGGAATCGAAGAAGCTGATACCATGCTCCTGGTCGGAACAAACCCTCGCCATGAAGCCGCCGTTCTCAATGCTCGCATCCGCAAACAATTCCTCCGTTCTGACCTCGAAATCGGCCTAGTCGGCGAGTCCTTTGAGAGCACCTTTGAATTCGAACATCTGGGAACTGATGCTGCTGCCTTGAAGGCTACCCTTGCTGGAGCATTTGGAAAGAAACTCGCCGCTGCAAAGAGACCCATGATAATTGTTGGAAGTGCGGTAGCAGAACATCCTGATGCCAAGGCTATATTCGAAACAATTGGATCTTTCATTGATAAGAATGCCGCTACATTCATTACTCCAGAATGGCAAGGATACAATGTTTTACAGCGTGTTGCATCTCGAGGCGGAGCTTACGAAGTTGGTTTCACCACCCCATCTGCTGAAGTGGCCAATACCACTCCCAAGATGGTATGGCTACTCGGAGCTGACGAGATCAGCGAAGCCGATATCCCCAAGGGTGCCTTTGTCGTCTACCAGGGCCACCATGGTGATCGTGGAGCACAGCTCGCCGATGTTGTACTGCCAGGTGCCGCCTACACTGAAAAAAGCGGGACTTACGTTAACACTGAAGGCCGCGTCCAAATGACCCGTGCCGCCACCTCCCTTGCTGGGGCCGCTAGAGAAGATTGGAAGATCATCCGGGCAGTCAGCGAGTTCCTCGGTGCTCCATTGCCATATGACGATGTTGAAATGCTTCGAGACCGTATGGAAGAAATCAGCCCAGCCCTTCGAAGATACGACATTGTTGAACCATCCTCTCTAGGCTTATTGAGCAAGATCCAATTGGTAGACCAGAACCGAGGTAGCAAAGTAACTGGTACTCCCCTTAAGAAGCCAATTGAAAACTTCTACTTCACAGATGTTATTTCCAGAAGGTACGTCATTACCCGATCTTCCCATTCCTTATGGTGTCCTCGTTCTATGCCACTAACTTACCCGCTTCCCAGTTCGACAACTATGGCCAGATGTTCTGCTGCCAAAGAAACCGGAAACCCAGAAACCAATTTCATGGCTCCTGGCGAGAGCTCGGCCACAGCCCAAGCTGTCCAGGGCTAATCTAAGACCTATCTACCTGTCCCTGTCTCCCTCTTCACCTGTCTGTCCCCTCCAAATATTCCCATGCCATGCCAAAACAACCTGATTCCATGTACTTTCTTGCGGTTCTAGGCGTTTCCTTCTCCTTTGTCCCCGAATTTCTTTTTATGTCTATATACATATTCTACTTCCTTTTTACATCGTTCTATCCTTTTTTTATCCCGTCTTTGTGACCTGTAGCATCACCCACATATATGTCCTACCTTACCATCTTTTGTGCTTATCGATGTGGATAGAAAAGTGGCTATTGTTTTGTGTGGCAAAGGGGAGGGAATGGGCTAGGGTAGCCGATACGGAAGGGGCTTGTTTTTTTTTTTTTTTATACAAGTTGGACTGATTAATTTAGAAATAACCCTGTACAAGAGGAAAAGTAAGACGAAACGACTACTATTTACTCCATCAATTCATTAATCATATATGTTCCATGTTTGAGATCTAGCCTTCTTTCAAGCAAGGTGTAAGGTAAATACCAAAACGAAAGACGTTAGAGTTCATCGTCCTCTGAATCGGTTGCACCACCTTCAGTGCTTTCAATAACTGGTTTTTGAGCAGCTCGTTTCTTACTGAACGGCAATTCTCGCGGAGGGGGCGGCTCTGAGATTTCGAGATTTGCGGACAGTTCAGGCGCGTTGCGCGTCCGTTTAGCATCTTGAGCGACAGCAGCTTTCGCCGTTCTGGGAATTGTTTCCGCCCTTCCTCCCTTCTTTGGGGCAGGAGGGCGAGGAGGTACCTCATCTTCTATTTCCGATGCCGTCTCATCCTCGAGAGGTTCTGGTGTGTCCTGCCTTTCATCTGTGGTACTGCCCTCGTCTAGGGTAGCAGTAGCATCTTTCTTGTCTATATCCATTGCATCAAAACCGTCATCACTTTCCGATTCTTCGGGCGGAGGTTCGTCTGCTTTTCGTTTGGATCGTCTGCTCGTGGCTGATTTGCCGGTTGCCTTCTGTGGTGCTTCCGTTGTTGCCGCTTCTTGTGCTAGTTGCACAGTTACATCTCGTTAGTGTTTGAATACCCGCACAAGTAGCATAACAGGTATTGTAAACCAACCTGTGTCTGGATTCTCTTTGGCTTTTGTTAATAGACGCTGTTGGCTTCTAATCTTGGATTTTTTCTCATTTAGAAGACCAACGAACTTCCCGATTAACTGTTCGTCGTGTCGGTTCTTGGTTTCAATGAAATCTTCCAACTGAGCTTTCAACTTATTAATTGTGTCTTCAGCTTCGCGATATTTTGACTGCAGGTTAGAAACTTGCTGTTCTAATGCCTTCGCCTTGGATACGGCCATTCCGGTCCATTCATACAGTTCAATTGCTTGCTCATCGTCCTGTTTCAAGACCACAGTTCCTAGTTTTTGCTAACACACCGACCTGTTGTTAGTAGCAGGCGTAGAAGTCAGATAAGCCGTTTATCAGGGCATACCGTGATTGAGTCAATCCGTTTTCTCAAGGCGATATGTAGTTCCTTGTTTTCTTCGTCGCCATCGCCTTGCACTGCCGCCAGGACTTCTAGCCCGGAGATCCATTCTGCGTTTGCACTGGATTCCGGTATCCGATCAAAGGAATAGGAGAGGATTCCAGCCCACTCATCGTCATCACCCCGGTAGTTTTTCGCTCGTAGTTTCTTGATTCCACTCGAGGTCACTAAGATTCATATTCTGTGAGACAACGTTGCCGCAATGTAAAAGCAATTTACCATGCCAAAGAAAAGGGGGAACAAAACCCACGGGATCCAACATATGGGGTCTCTCCCTCGGTCCCAACAAGCTGCAAGTCCAAGTCAGAAGCTCCAGACTTTGATACCTTGATCAAAGCATAGTCGCCAGAACTATCACTTCGAGGAATACGAAGGATACTATCCTGAGACATTGCTAACGGACTGCGAAAATCGCCCAACGCAGTGCAACACAAGCTACCCGATCAATAAACCAAGGGAAATTGAGGTTGCTAACTCCAAACTTAAGAGAAGAATAAAGGTGTCGGATGAAGTCGTTCGTTTATAAAGTCGTTGTAGCTGCTGCCTAGAGTTGCGATAAGGACGGTCACATGACTGATATCACCAGCGGCCCGCCGACGACGCCTAAGAAAGAACGAGGCGATGAGAAAGCTCGACAGAAGCCAGAGAGAAGCCAGAAAGAAGCCACAGACGCGCCAGGAGAGCAGAAGATAGGTCTAGAGTGCATATATTGGGTGTTATTTGGGTACATGCCAGCATACATTCGGTGAGAGCTTCGCAGGGACATCCAAGTCGTCCAATTGCCTGCGGACAACGCTGACACTTTTAATCGCTGGCCAGCACCAACCCCTGCCCAACCCTGCCCAAGGAAAAATCAGCCAGTGAGCTGTGCTACGTATTTAGCATCCTCCCTGTGATTCGGCCTTCCCATCGACTCCCCAGCTCAAGGATTAACCGCTACTGCAAGCTCCAGCGCCGCCGCTGAGCTCCCCTGGAGCCAAGTGTTGCTGTCGTCTGTTGTCGGCGGCTGAGTCAGCTGAGCGCGTCGCAAAAGCGCGGCCTTCTTAGCCGCATCGCTTAGCTGTCCAGAACCAGCTTAGGCGCCTTCTGGGCCCCCAACCTCCCTTCTTCCTCTCCTTCTCGCCCAAGGTCTGTATCAGACACGACCGCAATCTTGTCTGAGACACCCTGCCCTCCAGCCCCTGATATTTCAACTCCTTTCGCTCGTTCCAAGGGGCCCCTCCCCCTTTTACTCAATCGTCGACGCTCTCGCCACTGCTCAAACCTGGGGGACAACGATCGCGTGTGGACCTTGTTTCCTTCTTTTTCTTCTTCTTTTTCCTCTTCCTTGCCGCGCTCTTTTGCGAACGCAATCACGATACTCGTCGACCCATAACTCTACATCCACCTCTCCCGTCATTTACGCTTTCCGACATATAATAATTTTTCCAGAAGCCACAATTGAACGAGAGGGAGCCCCTTCCTTGGGAAACTCTTCGCGAGTTCTTCATGAAGCCTCCAACATCTTACCGGAAAATTCGGTGGCCATGGAGTCCAGTATGGACGCTTTAATCATGCACAAACCGAAAGAAACAGAGGTTGAATGTTGGGATGATGATGAGGACTTACACTGTGGTGATGGCATTCAGTTACGCACAGTCTCTGCTACCACGTCGGTCACAGGGTCTTCCGTTCGCCCGTCAGGCCACCGTGACTCGATCTCGTCTCGCCGTTCTTGGAGGTCAGACCGTGATTCGAACCTGGGTGACGATGAAAGCTGGCAGTTATTGCTCAATCCGAGCGATGACTCGCCTAACCAGGACGCAATCGTGTCAGCCAAAAATGCTGGGATACCCATTCCGTCCGACATACCAACTTCTGCATTACTTGGAGGGTCAATAAAGAGACTGGGTGGCCGGAAACAGCGAGCAATTGTGGGAGACGACTGGCTAGAGGATCTTGACCTTTCAGCTTTCGAAGCAAGGCCCAAGGTCAAATTATATCACGAAACTACAGCGCCTGACTCACTACTTCACTTGGACTCTTTACCTGCTCCTAGCTTTGACAAACAGATAGATACCCATCCATTTGTTCTTCATGACCTTGTCAAATTCCGTGACACAGAGGAGGACATGTTGTTTGGCGACGTTTCCACCATCAAAATTACCAAAACTCGATCCAACCAGGCTACAGGCCCACCCTCGCGGCTAGATTCGCGAGAAAAGGATGACGATTTTGAATCTGAGCTAGTCTTGCCGGAGGATGGTACACCCCTACGCCTGTCTCAGCGTCGAGATATGTCCCTAACTTCCGATTTCCTAGCCGACGATTTTGACACTGAATGGGCAGAAGGCAGTATTGGCGTCCGTTTCGGAGGCACCCGAAGAGATGGTCGCTCCAATCGCAGCTCTTCTGTTGGAGCACTCAGCCCGAGCATGTCCAGCTGCCTGACTATCGAAAGTGAAGACGATGGTATTGATGGTCTAATCCTTCCCGATGGCCCCTTGGACCTTGAAAAATCACTTCAGAAACGGGCTAAACTACAGTCACCACCCCCTAGCATTCCAGAGACACCTACCGAACAACAAGTCACTCCCAGCAATAAAGGCCCTAAACATGCGGAACCAACAAATGATGATTTCTTTTCCGGCATCGAAATAGGGGATGGTGACGCCTTTGACGCTGGGAAGCTAACCCTTAACCGGAATGTCAAACGAAGAATTGAACCACCATCAACTCCCCCTCGACGAGGAGCAACAAGCATTACGTTTACCAACAAGGCTCCTGCCACTGGGACTCGAATACCCCGACTCTCTGCCCATGAAAGGCCACATTCTACCTACCTAGAACCTGTTTCCGAAAGCGGTGCCCCTGTTTCCCAAACACCAAGGCGTCCTCACTCCCGCTTAAGTGGGCATGCAACCCATTCATCATTAACGAATATTCCCTTGTCGAACTCCTTAGCGTCAAGCCTTTCACCACCAAGTCGACGAGTAGTTGCGGCCAGGCCCCCTAAAGAGGTTTTGCGAAGTGACCTTGCGAATACCAACACTCAACTACTCAAATCCAAACGTTCAGCTCCCGCCATGCGCCCATCATCAGGGAGTACCGCTTGCCAAACACAAATTTCACCATCTAGGCAGGCAAGCTATAGTAAACCAGCGCCCACATCCCGCCCCAAAACACCAGTTGAGCGTCACGCAACCGAGTCTCGTCTCCATTCCCAACGCCGACCTCAGGTTCCCTTTCTCCCTGCAGGTGTATCTCCTAGCCAATCTCACCATGTCAGTGTTAAATCTAGTAGACATTTCCGTCGAACCGATTCAGAAAGTTCGGGGGATATGCTTATGAACCCAAGGTCAACATCCAGGTCTTCAAAGCGGACGCGGTATGACAGCTCTGGTCGCCCTATTAGCTATTCTGGAGATACTATTTCTGCTACCGCAAAGCAAACTATCACAAAACCCACCCGTCGGAAGAACTTTGGTGACGGTACGGAATTAGACATTTTTGATGACCTTCCAACTTCAGCATCTCTAGAAAGCAGATTCATGAAAGCCCCCATCAAACGAGGTGCCCCCCGTTCTCTACGAAGCAAGTTAAGCCAGTCACACATAATTGCACCAAGGACAGATACCCCGGTCCCATCTACAGGGCCCACAAGTCCACCAGTGCAAGATTCAACACCTCGATTTGCACGAGACACCAATGCATCCAGGAATGCACGTGAGCAACGCATAACCTCAATGGGTAGCAACCTGCATCAACTCACTTCTGTGAACGTCAACTGGAAAACCCAACCTGCCACTCGGCCTCTGGCGAGCCCTTCTCTCCCGCGGAGCCGTCACGGTCATAAGCATTCCCTCAGCCGGCCCCATCTCATCAAGCCAATGGGCAATGGGGTCCACGATGCTAAAAGTCAGTTTTCCAATACATTAGATTTCTTGCCCTTCAGTTACTGACGCAATTTTACAGATGTCAAAGGTATGCAATATAATCCTGCACTCTACAGATGGGAAGGCAATGAGAATGCCACGGCCGCATTCGATACGCCGTCTACGCCTGCGCCTTTGAAACCGTCCCCTGCTCTGATCTCCAATGTTGGAGGAATTTCAGGGTCCCAGATGGTTGGTGGAATGGTATTTGATCCCCAACGAATGTGCTGGCTTAAAGCTCCGAACTCCCGACCAAGCAGCAAATCTGGGCCTTCCCTTTCCGTTGATGAAGAGGAAGACGTCTTTGCTGGCCTTGATGATCTCGAGGATCATCCACGAAAGTCAATTACAGCTGTCTCCAGCGCCCCGTCCTCCCCCAGTTGTGTCGAGGGAGACGCCGCCAACCTGGATGACAAAAGCGGAGGTGAGTCATCAGACGAGTGGGCGATCACAGAAGAGTTTGATGTCGGGCCTGAGTTTATCAGGCGACAGCGTGCTGAGGAAGAAAAATGGAGGCGAAAAGTTGGCAAGTGGATAAATGAAGACCGAGCCAACCTGGGGGATGAATGGCGCTGGGCCATTCGTAACCTAGTCTGCAAGGGCAAAGTTGGATGAAATGACTTGCCCAATCTGTTATATCCTGCTCTATTCACATACCCTTTTATCCTATATCATGTTATATTTTGGAAGTGAAGGCTGCTTCGATGCTTCACATTACCCAATACCCACGATAGAATTGCGAAGCGACGTTTTATGTTGTGTTGTTTCTCCATCCTACTATACCTCTCATTTTCAGGTATACATATGCATTTTGTTGCAACATGTTATCCGGCGCATGGCTGCGATACAGACCAGCCAACTTCGGGTCGGGGGGTGGATGCGGCTTTGGTTTCCAACCTTTTTGGTCTTTTGATCTTGTTGTTTGCTTGTCTGTTGAATCTTTTCACTGGTTTTCTGTTTTTATGACGATTTATCACGAACATCTCCATTTGGGTGGGGGTTATATACGGGCAAGATAGAAATGGATTATTATCCGTTTATCTCCGTCGTGTTAACCCCCGTTAATGACTTGACGACATATATCAATTAGTAGGAGTTTAATTAATGATAGCATTTTCTGAGTTCTTATTTTCGGTCGGCTGTGCGCTACAAAGCGATAACCTACCCATGCAAGCGAAGTTTATTACTCGGCCGGGTATTAGCAGCTCCTTAACAGAGCTGTTAAGAAGGCGGAAGTTATTTGCAGTCATATATTAACACTCAATTTGGTTTTTCGTGCCTCTGTTGTGCTTTTGGCCGTTATGTCTCGCTCGCTGGAGTGATCCATATAGGACAACTACCCAGCAGCGGACAATAGGGTACAAGGCACCTGGACTGAATGGGCTTGCACTGAATAATAGTCCGGCTATTTCAGTTGCTCAAACAAATGACCATCGTTTAGACCTTCCTAGCCTATATAGCACGAGTATGGGCTTGCGTCGACTATGCACATGCTGCCGCTTGTCCCTAAGGCCCAACTCCATCCTTCGAAGCGTCGAG
Organism: Trichophyton benhamiae CBS 112371; assembly: GCF_000151125.1. Lineage (NCBI taxonomy): Eukaryota > Fungi > Ascomycota > Eurotiomycetes > Onygenales > Arthrodermataceae > Trichophyton > Trichophyton benhamiae. Next base: position 753,996 of record NW_003315108.1, read on the forward strand.
AACGGGGGAAGGGAATTAAGAATCAACGGGGACTGCGATATATACACGGATGAGGCAGATTCCGGCTATTATTACTCGTATATTTCGTAGTTACCTTGTCCGCCTAGTTCCACGGATCTCCAGGTTTCCTACTTTTCCGTGGTTGCTTTGTGGCCTCGACGCTGCAAGATATCATCAGCAGCATTTACCACGACCATGCAACTACATGTTGTATACATCTCGTATATAACTATGTGGTACGTCCAGCAGTCGAAGGTGATCTGTAAGCCTACTCATACATGAGCTTCCCGGTTAATGACGTTAATGAACCTACTGACGTCATGCCATAGGTCTATATAAGCTTGTGGTAGCTGATGGCCAGGGCCATGGCCGTGGTCGTGGTTGCAGTTGTTGACCGTGGCCATGATTTCTGACATAAGAGGCGCTGCTGGATATGCAGCCAACGTTCATGGATCAGAATAACGACGATCCCGACTCAGAATCCTGGAAGCGCTTCTCCTCATCCTTGGACTCGGGGTGTGCGTCTAGATGGGTCATTACCCAAGGAGATACTGTCTGGAGTACTCGGCAATGTATATCCATTGGCCTTAGCCTTCCTGGAACCCCAGAATCATGGAGTAAGTACACGTAACTACATCCCATGTTGCCGTTATATGCAGTTGCGATCATGCCAAGTTAACCACACAACAAGACGAATGTCTTCTTTCAAAGAGAAGCTCGCCTGCGCACCGCTGTGCTTCCTGGAGGGGGGAAATAAGTCAAGCCCTCCCCCCCCCCCCCCCCCCCGGCCGGCAGGATCTGCACCTATGACTTGGTCTTGCATCGTTCACAGCCGTGTTTCCCAACTGCGAAATCATCATTTCACTCTCCTTGGCTTGCCGTCCAGTCCTCTGGTTCAGGCGGGTTCAAGCGTCGAGACGGCTCTCTGTTTAACCTCCTGCATCAGGATGTATTGGTGATTCCACGTACTGGCAAATTATTCAATCATGAATCGGGAGCCTTGAATTCGTATATACGAGAGCACCTTACATGCGCAGGAACCACAGGTGTGGGCAAGCGCTAGCACTGCAGGTAAGGGCACTTCCCGTCGTCCCCGCCCCTTGTTTCCCCCCCCTCTCTCCCTCGATCCGTTTGTCAAGGGAGGGTGGCTGGCGGGATGGCAACCCGTTCGTCAGCAGACGGAGATATGTATATCGTTAAATGGCCATCATATATATACTCCGCACCCCTAGTTACCTCTTTGCTTCTCTCCTGCTGCTCATCCTCGATGATTCAGCGGGGAACGCTGTTCCGTGTTGACTAGTCTGGACACTGATTGACTATTGAATGTGAAAGTAGGGCAAAGCGAGGCCAGGGTGAAAGGGACAGCTCTGGCCAAACATAACTATTCTTCCCGCTGGTACCTCCTCCACTCCGGCATCTCCCATGGATTCTCAGCCAGTCGAATTTCCTGGGAAACTTTGTTTGACTTTCACTGGACCCTATTCGTGGGAATTTAGCTATTCCCTTGGTTTCTATCCTGTCTGAGCGGCTGCAGCAGTACACGAGGTTTATCTCAATGACATGCATCCCTCTGCCACTCCCTTGAAATCCCGCAAAAAGTTGATCTGTCCACACAACCCGGCAGATAGACAGTGCCGGATACCTAATCAGTCTCAGAATATGCAGAGCTAGGCGCACGGATGCCTCTCTTGCTCTCCCCGGCGAATGCAAGCGGGCGCCGTGACGAGACCAGCGGCGATTTTGTTGGTCAGCTATGCTGTGTATCTCTCCCTGTGATTTCTCGCGTTCTGATTGCATAGTTACTTGTTGATATTGTGACAAACGACGCCGTCACTCCTAGGGCAAACCATTGACTAGGTAGCTAGTTACTCCGTATAAGGGGGAAAAAAAAAAAAAAAAAAAAGGAACAGCGAAGAAAATAACCTATTATTAACAGCGATACTCCGTACACAAAGGTGAAATGCCTTTTCAGTTCCAGCATTCCCGAAAATCCCGTACGCCCAACGAGGGTTAAGAAAGGCTAAACCACAGGTGAGCTTTGACGCCCGAAACCTCTGCAATCAAGGGAGGCCATGTCATTGCAGCCATCGGCTATAGCACCCACCCTAGGAGATAAGGAAAATACGGGAGGAATCCTTAAAGAAAATGCAAGCAGGAAACATAGATTACTCTTTAGCGTGAGAAGAATCCGCGAGTGGGGGTTGAAGGTGAACTGGGCGCATTTAAATTCCGGAATCCCCTGTCTCTCCCTGGGTCACTACGTGTGCGTACTTATTTATCCCGTTTGATTTATGCAAACCCAGGGATGCGTTTCTTCCTTGACTCTGCCATTAGCTGTGTTTATGGGTGCTCAACGCCTCTGGTGGTATATTCACCCCTAGTACTTATCCCGCGCATCACATCTTGATAGTTTGGGGTATTATGCTGGCTACTGCCAGGTGTCACCTATGTTCTAGATGTCAGCTACATGTTTCCTCTATTTACGGAGTACAGCTTACTTTGGCATACCCTTGCTGGGTCACTCAGCAGTCCAGGTAGGCCTCTTCAAGGTCGCTTGTTGCATTCTTGACTATTGATAGATCGACGATTTTATTCCACCATCCACTCTCATGCGAATGCCGTCCTTTATTCCGTCAAAACAAGCTTGTTTTCTGGACCTTGGAAGGCCCTTACGACGACAGAAGGGTACATGCCTGCCGTGGGAGAGGTTCGCTCTTTTTTCCTCACAAAAAAGAAATGAGAAGGAATAGGCATAAGCAACTAGAGCGAAGAAAAAAAGAAAAAGAAAAAGAAAAAAGTGGAAACGGGAGAGCATCTACTTTTGGGGCGGAGTACCAGAGGGTACAAAAAAGATCCTGTGGGGGGACAAGGGAGTGGCCGTAGTACGTACCTACGAATCGCTGCGGTAGGCAGTAAAAGTATAAAATGATAATGATGATGATAAAAACTAAAAAGAAAGGCCACCCACAGAAAGGCAACCCGACTTGAGACTCCAGCAGTTTCGGCGGTTTATTGAGGCGGGCCGGTATGGGTGGGAAGGGCGAAATATGATGCGTATGCAACAGTGCGTTGTGCGTGCCTTTTCTTTTAATTTTTAGCTTACGGACATTCCAGATGCGGACACACAAGTTGCATATACCCGTTATATATTACAACTTTAATCGTCAAATTTTGCAGCCCTTTTAACTGGGTTTAAGCATGCTCTTATCCGAAAGATATGTGGCCGCGAGAGTGAGTGGGCTTTCCCCATGTCAACTATCAAAAGGTAGTTGAACCGGGCAAAAGGGGTACGTAAAATTGTGGTTAACATATATCCGACCACTGGGGTCAGGGTTTCATCGTATAAGCGGTTATGATGAGCTCTGTACGCCTTCGTCTAGCCCGTCCCCGAAGCAGGAGAGCACAGGCACAGGGAACCATAAATAATAAGATGCAATGCAATGCGGCGGCATCTCCAGGCGAAGGCGTCCAAGTAGCAAAAAGGGACGGAGGGGGGAGAGCCATTCCCAGACAGGGATGAGGGAGGGAAGCACCAGACTCAGGACAAATGGAGTACATAATGAAGGCCCCGTAGTCAGTAGTGTGACTTGTGTTTGGGTGCGTGGCGAGGATGTGAGATATTCACATACAGTACATGCACACATTTGTCCCCTACGGTAGTACATTAGTATGTGAGGCTGGTCTGACAGGTTCGTTTATCTTGCACGAATCCAGGGGAGAGATACCAGCTGCTGACCTGTGTGTGTGTGTATATATATATATATATACTTGCCAGCTGGGGCACGCTGGGATAGCCACGCCGGGACGGTAGATACGCCTCCCGGATTGACCACGCACTTGATGCAACAATAGCGAGATAATAATATATTATGGAGTAGAGACTGATGAGCCAGATTAACTATTATTATTAAATATAGTAGTTAGTAGTAGTCAGCTCTCGCCTTTTTTTTTTTTTTTTTTTTTTGCTCGATGGATTCCCACATCTGTGGATCGTCCTCCCGAACCGAACCAACTTTTCTTTTTGACACTGCTTACTTATTTGCTTCTTTCTCGAGATCGATCCAAGGACAGCTTAGTAATAATATTAGTTCAGATAGTAACTGTTGTAGCGTGGGAAGGCTTCTGAGTGAGTTATATTATTTCGTAAAGTGATATTCGTTGAGTTGAGGATGGAGTTGTGAGAAGTCGAGCGAAGAAGGTTGCTGCCGAAGGGGCGGTTCCGTTTTAAGCTACTCTTCTTTCAACGTCATCCTCTCAACCTCCTCTCTTCCAGTGTGACGCCAACACACTCAGAACACGCAGATGCACACTACTCTAGCAAAGGCAGGCAGGCAGCCAGACGCACTCGAGCATACGGAGTACTCCTGACCTCTCTCCCCTTTCGAATCAACCAAAAATTCAGTCGAGTCGCCTTATTCGTGCACTGGGCGCCACGAACTCATGGCGCCGGCCCCCGCAGGGCGAGCCAGCCCTGGGCTTCGTCAGGAGCATGCGAAACAACTTGGCGGGAGGGGACAAGCTAATCACCAGCGTTTTTCAAGCTCGAGATTGTTCCCTTGGTGGCATTCCTGCTGCTGAGAAGAGAGGAAAAAGCAAGCAAGAGGGATGGGAGGGAAAGCCAAAAAAGAAAAGGAACCCCATCAACATTTACACGCACCGCACACATATACACGCAAGGAGAAAAAGAGAGAGAAATACACTCCCTACATACAAACAAAACGGAGGAAGCTAGCAGCGGGAACCAGCAGGCTGCTTACTACAGAGTTACATACGCTGTATATCGGTTTGACCGACAGTCACTCCATTTTGACGCCACGGAACTCTATCAGGATGCCTCCATTGGACCACAGCGGGCTGCTTAAAACTCAGTCGACCAGAGCAGAAAAAGCATTCATATTCAGGCTTCAGAGATTTATCGAGCTCTTCTCCGGAATCATAGCTCTCGCAATAAAAAGGGGGCTGAAGCCAAGAGCAATTTGGACGCGGCTTCTCGGAAGCCAGATCTTGTTCTGCTTCTTCCTTTTCTTTTTACCACTGCGACTTTCATCCCGACCGCCCGCTACCTTATAATACTCCGTAGGTTGTCCCTCATTCGTTGCCAACTCCGGGCGTCCAGTACAACGGGGGTTTTAATATTTATAAATGGAGACACATCTTCAAAGGGATAATAGTGTTTCTTATCAGCAACCCAAGGATGAAACTGTTTCTTCACTAGTACTCCGTACGGATCCATCGTATAGGCTGTCTAGTTAATTTCCCTCCTGCTCTCTTTCGACTATGAGTTGGGAATGATAACGCCGAAGATTTTTTTTTCCTGTGACAAACATCAAGAGGGTAGCGGAAAAAGCAAAGAATCACAAAGTACTCTACCCATTCAGAGTGCAGGGGTGAAAAGGAAAAGGGTCGACAGCCAAAGCGGGCCTCATTAGTGATGAGTTAGTGCCGCCCTGGCTCCTCCATGCCCGAGTTTTGGCATGTCTAGACCCTTCCGACAGGCTAACAGCCTTACTTTTGAAGTGACCTCTCTCCAAAAGAAGCACGGTTCTGTGTACTTCTCAGAGGGGCCTGGTAACTCTGGAGTACTCCATACTGGGACAGCGGGATCAGCTTTTCTTTCTTGAAAAAGGGTTATTTCTGCCACTCCGTATGCCCTTGATCCATGTGGTCTTGGGTTGATCGACTAACCCTGACAAATCCTATTTCAGTACTTTGAAAACTTTCAGTTTTTCTTCGTCTTTACTTACACTGGAAAGGTGGGGAGAAGAAAAGAACGAAAAATTGGCATGTTTTCTTTTCCGACATCCCTTCAGCCACCACCACATCTCCAATCCCTCCCTTTTGCAGCCTGAAAAATCAATATGGACGGCGTCAAATCTTTCTACTGGTCAGAATCCATGCATCTTTCTGCATCAGCCAGTCATTCCCTCTTGGGTCCCCTTAAAAACAATGCTGACTACTATGCAAATCGGTTGTACCTTGCAAGGTGCTAGAGAGTACCTGGTCAATGAGTGGAAAGGTAAATATCCATTCAAGAAAGACAACCAGAGCTGCAACGTTTCTCCAAATCATATTAATACTTCTCTCTGATATTTGATCGTTGCCCGCCCTCTCCGTGTTCCTGTTGAGGTGCCAGGAAAGTCCCTTTCCGAGCATTCCAGAGCTCGGCCCGCCTCTTGCTAGGTTGTACTTTTCTCCTGACTTCTTGTCACTCAACTCAAGCCATTTGCAACCCGATTGCTTATCAGGGCCTCTGGACTCTTCTCATTTTTGTTCTGGGACAACACTCTAGAGCAAAAAGCCCATTCCTGTCTGATTGACTATTAATTGAACCCTGTACCCGCGCTCCCGTCGTTGATCATCTTCAGTCCATCGAGGCTATCCCCGGTTCACATGACGCTAATCCTCAGATCTGTTCTTGTTATAAAATATCTCCGTCCGTGCTGGCGCTTCTGTTAGTCGCGGGTATCTGGTTTAGTTCCACTCTTTATTTAATCGGCATACGCATTCTCGAACGCCAAACAGGTGGGTGTTAAGGATACTGTGGAAACATCTCGCCTGTCAGTGGTATTCTTCTTATTCTCCATCTCGGCCCCTCGTGCTGCTTCAGAAGAACCTCGTTATTCCTCACCGGCTCAGAGGCTATAAGAAAGTACACAGAGGCATTGGGAAGCGAAAGCCAAAATAAACTACTATTTTTGCTTTCCATCTTCAATGGCATGCGACACAGTCTCTCGTTCTTGTGTCAATACCGCTTCCCACAATTCTCATTTTCCCCCTGCCCCCTTCAGTGCAGCTACGATCTCCTCCCGAGCTCATGACATTACCGACCCATCTTCTACCCTTGCGTTGAGGTTGCTCGCTCCTGACAGCTCTATTTTGGAGGATCACAGGAAGCATCAAAACCAGAATCATAGCCAAAGGCCTACAATTGGCCCGCCAGTTGGTTCAGCAGTCATGTCACATCATTATCAGCACCATGACGAGGACCAAGAGTACACATACGGCAGAAACAATCAATACAGTTTTTCGCAACCTTCCTTCAACCAATCTTATTCGAACCATCAGGTTCTAGCACCATACAATCATCATTCCACGGAGACGGCCTCCATTGCCCCATCCTACTCCTCACAGCAAGCAATATATACGCAAGCTCCGCAACACTCCTCTCTCATCACCCATTCGTCGTCTACGGGGTATCAATGTCATCCTCAATATATGTCACAGCCCAGGTTTCCAGCACCACATCGCCTATTCCCTATGCATGAACCGTTTTGGGAGGTGGAGATTGAAGCCCAGGAATCTTGCAACGAACAAACGGTTTTATCAGAACCTGTTATCCCAGCTTTGGAAGGGTTCCCGGATGTCCGAGAATTTGACCAACTCATGAAGAGGTAAATACCTCTTATTTAGGTTCTCAAGTTCATCCAGTTCAACTCCATGGAAGCTAATTGGGTTGAACAGTTACGTTGATGACCTCTCCGTCAAAAAGCAAGATAAAGCATTGATTCACTCAAGGAGAGCACGAAACATCAAAATTGTGCTTACTGATCCCAAGGATACTGCAATTGAGTCTGCCCAATTTAGGTATGTCTTTCAGACCTTAGACAGGGTCACAGAACGGAAACTATTTTTGGATACCCTAAACCGTGAATACATCAATCCCTCAGCTTGTCTCCTTGTCTAATACTGTTTATTTAGGTTTTGGGTGAAGAAAATGTTTACACTTGTGCCCAAGGACAACAACATTCCTATGGTTTGTCATGCCTTTCTGATTTCATCTGAATCTTTCTAAATGGTTGATCATTCGCTGATAAACCTGTTTTTTAATTGCAGTCGAGAAAAATGATATGTCACGAAGGGAAACCAGTAGCAATTCGCGAAAAACTCTTCAAAATCCTGACTCGAGCACATCAGCAATGCCAACATGGGGGTCGTGATAAGACTTCGGCCCAAGTTCGGAGGATATATTCATGGTAAGCCACGCCGTTTGTGAGCCAGGAATCGCCGGCCATTAAACGCTGTCCTTAACACACACACACACTAGAAAAGCCAACCTTATTGACACGCCACCTCTTCTAGGGTCCCAAAAGAATTGATATCTCGCTTTGTTAAAATATGTCCAACATGTCAGGTCCGGAGAGGAGGATCTCGATTAACGCCTCCGACATCTTGCAGAAGTTCTCCTAAACCTGATCATGCACTTGGTCCCTCCCCGTATCTCTTATCACCGCCAGATTCTCGCCGGGAATCCATTATCAGCAGGCCAGGGGTTCCATATCCTGCACGAGCAGAAGCTCCACACGCTACTCAATCCAATATTCCATCTGCACTAACCTGGCCTCCAACCCCACACCACACAAGCCTATCGAGCCAATACCATAATTCACATATGCATCCTCTCCCTTCGACAGCTAGTAGCTGGGCTTCACTTCCTCGAACGCTGACATCGGGTAGTGAAACAAATGGGACTGGAGGGGGCACCCATGGGCTATCGACGACATTGTCCATGCCTTCAAGCCATTTGGATTACCAGCCCACCTATGATGAGGCCCAACATCTCCCGGAACCCCATCCCTACTAGGAAACCATAATATTCGAGGAATGAACTTCGGATAACAATCAGTTCCAATGGTCAATGCATTCGGATGGGACCCATAAAGTTAAGCTTGACCATTCCGCGGATTCTCCGACGTGGTGCGGGATATTGTGCGCAATGTTTTCTCTATTTCGTCTTATCTCTGGCTGTGTTCCTTTTCTCGACTCTTTTCCCCTTTTCTCTTTAAACCCTTCGTATGACAAAACAAGGCCATAGCTTCATCCTGGACTTTTATTATGATGAAAAAAAAAAAAAAAATCCCTTGAGGAACTACAAAGAAGGAAACCAATTCTCTAATATATCAATACTAATGACGGAAGCCCACGGAAACCCAGGAGCGCAAAAGTTACCCACAACATAACTATATGACACTTTCAAACGTTTGATTATGGGAAATGCAGGGTGTTAAACTGGATATGGAAGCAATTTTTCAACGTTATCGCATGGAAGGACAGGGAAACACTTTGGGAACATCTTCACAATTTTTTTTTTTTTTTTTTTTTTTTTTTGAGCTTTTTCTCCTTGATTACTCTTTCTTGGTTTTCCTACTTTATTTTATCTTTTGCTTTTCCTACTTCCACTTTAGGTTTATTCTTGCTATTTTTTGCTTTTCGCGGGTATCCGTATGAAGAGAGTTACAGCTTTGTCATATCAGACTGACTCTCACGTCAACTAAGGGCAATTCAAATGTATCATTTTCCTCCCATGAGAGTTGCCTTGCACCAAGTAACTACCCGTTTTATACGTGGTACAGCAGGTGGCTGCAGGAAACCTTGATGCTACGGACTCAAAACTTATTATTCTAACTGGTTTTATGCGCCAGGTAGTTTTTCTTATTGTTGCTTCGAGTTTATCCCACACAACCTACGGAGTAATAATACTGAGGTAGGGGCATAAATCCGGGCTGTTTGAATAAGTAAATAATAATACATCGCTTTTTGTCTTAGCAACCAATACTGATAACGGTTAACCCCAAGAGAAAGCTAAGAAACAGGAAAATTGCGGATATGTGATAACAAATACAAGCAGAAAATCAATAGTCATATTCCTTCTAAAACAGAGAACATGCCCTGACATTAGCCTAGCCTCATCAATAAACAGAGGAATCAAAATTGTGTTACAGATACCTGGGGACGACATTCCAGACACTGTATTTATTACAGCGTGTCTTGTCGAATTTTTTGTTAGGGCGGGAAAATGGAAAAAAAAAAAAAAAAAAGGAAAGAAAAGAAAAGAAAGAAAGCAAGAGAAGAGAGGGAAAGAAAGAAAGAACCTCATACCGCCTGTTCTTCCTCCCGTAACATCGATTGTGAATGAGTATGAAATTATTAATAGGCAACCCTTCTTCGTAACGGTTATTATCATCAAGGATGGAAGGCAGATTGGCGTTTAACCTAACGTTCTCCTGAAACGTGGTCTGATAAGTTATACTGGCAGGGAGAATTTCTGGCCCTTGAGAACCCTATCGCAAGATATATCGTTAGACATTGAATATAGGCCGAACCATTAAGCTTAGGGATACTAACTTTTGGAAATAGATCCAGAAGAAGTCGGCGTAAAGAATGGTCTGGATGATACCAGCAACCACAGCAATTGGATCGAAGTATCCGTCGGAGAAGTACCGGTAGATCCAGTTGGGAATATACAGAGCACGGTATATACCCAGGGCAAAGAGATAATGGGTTGTTATGGTCTCTGCTTCACCGGTTCGCTGAAGCATGAACAGTTGCGGTAATATGGCAACTGACTCTAACCAGATCGAAAAGGCCCAGAGAATCTAAACTCGAGCAATTGATCCTGTTAGACTCTCTGAACTCTCAATCTTCTTCGTTGACCGAAGAAATCAGAAGTTCACTCACCTCTGAAGCTGTATATTTGTAGGGGAACAGAACTCCCAGAACGGCACTAGCTCCGAGAAGATATACAACTTTGAAAGTATCAATGTTTGGGTCGTTTGTCGGTTTATAATCGTTGAGCATCAGATAAATGGTATATGCGGAAGAAGAGATGAAGAGAATTTTGAAGATAGTGTTGTAAGGCGAGCCGGTGAAGTTCCAGAACAGGTCTAACGAATGTAAAGACACGGTCAGTATGCTGCGCATGATCTTTCCCTTGCCAGGTTGTGTATATGCTCGCGTGTAAGGGGCTAGAAAGTTAAATACCAAGATATCGAGTGACGTAGACTATCAGGTAAAGCGATTGTGACTTGAATGATATCCCCGAACAACTCTGCACCAACGTTAGATTGGAGTAAACATATAGGTTCGAAGTATGCGCATACACTCGATGACTTCATTTTCTGCAGGAGAATAAAGATAGAGAGGAGGTGGGAGATGTCCGCTAGTAAAACCGCTTGATTAGCCAGTTTGTTCTGCAGGAAAATTGACACCAACTAGAGTAATAGGGTGAAGTTGCTTCGTAGGGCATACCGAGAAGCCGGAAAATATTCATCTTGATGGTTCTGCCTAACTAGCCTCGCTTTCCAGGGGTGTATAGAAAGAATGCGATTCCGCGATCAGGGGACGGGATCTAATGGCAGTTGATTTGGGCCTATGAATCGTGGGATTGTAGCTTAATCTGAGGTAGAAGACTCTTCTCCATGCAACCAGTAATGTTGCATCTGACCGCAGAACGTAATTTCCAGTTCCTCCGACTTGTAGAAACTCTGTGGACGTCGAGATTTGAGAGGTGATAGAGAAGTTGTTGATGTTGACACGAAGGCCACAAGATGCGCTTTTTGACTTCCTTAATCAGCTTTAACTTGGACTGGTCAGAAGGGGTCATGTGATTTATCAGTAACGGATTCCTGGATCGCCGACCATGGACTGGACATTGCATTCAAGATGGCAGACTCGGTAATAGAGAACTTAAGAGAGATAGTAACAAGTGTTATTACAATGGAAGCTGGTGGTGTAGAGGGCTCGTCGGGCACAGACTGTGCTGATGTGGGACATGGTTGACTAACTAGATGTTGTCCTGGCTCTTCCTAACTAGCACCACAGTGTTATAAACTATCTCAATGCGGGCGCCAATAACAAAGCATACGACATCGTACCCAGCACTCTCTCTACTGGACGTGCTAGACGCACAGCTCAGTCTACAACGGAGGGCTGCAGGTGGAAGACAATCTAGAAAACTAAAGGGAATCAATACAGGAAGATGCTTAAAAGTCGTTGCACCAAGAGTTGTCACATGACCGATTCCCGATTGGGCAATTCCCGACGTCAATGGAGAAATTGTATGGGCGGAGCTTCGTTTCTGCGTATTGTTCACGCGTGGGCGTCGGTGAGGCCATGTTGCCGGAAGTGATAGAAAGAATTGAATCCGCTAATTGACTTTACGCTATTGATTAATTATACAATGCAACAAAAGAAGCTAGGTGGAGCGTGATATTACGGAAGACTGTATAGTAGGACGGCGCCAAAACCCGACCAGACCAGACCGGATAATGCCACAGCCCCTAAACCCATTTACATGGACTAACTAACGCTTGGGAATTGCATTTCCTGAGGACAACAAAAGTATACAAGGGAGGTTAAAAGGCAACACCGCCTCCGATGCCCTCTGTTTCGGACATTCTCTGGAGATGACCGTCCGCAAGATCGGTTCTTAACGCGGCAGTCTCACTTTCCCTGCATAGCTTCTCCCACTCTCGAAGACATGCCCGCTTCACCCTCTGTTTTTCGGAAATCTGTTCTAAAAGCTTCTCCTTATCCGCTTCTAGTTGGGCCAGTCGTTTCTCTGTTACGGGATCTAGACCGGAAGGCAATAGTCTCCCCCCTGAAACGATAGTAGGAAGGCCAGCTAGATGGTTAGTAACTCTCGGTGGTCGTGGATAGTTTGTGGACACTCCACTCCCATGTCTAAACGGTGGACGTGGCCTAGAATCATGGGCTGTGCCAGGGGCAGGGCTCCCTCCTGCACCGCGAGGGCCAGAGGGAGGGGCACCATGATGCTGGGCGGCGGACGTATGGGAACTGCTACGTCGTACCATGCTAGGACCCAAGCCAGGACCGGGCCTTCCACTTTCACGGGGCCCAGTAGGCGGGCCGTCTCTGTTGAAAGCCGGCCCAGATGCACCTTTTGGCCGTGTAGGAGCTGACAATAGAGCCATATGCCCTCCACGTGCGGACTGTCTCATCGACCTTGAAGCCGCAGAAGGACCAAGAGGTGGAGATCTCCTTTCGGGGATGTTTACACCTTGCGATTGGATTGATGTATTGCTTTCGCTGCGAGAATCCATTGGGGGTTTAACTGTGCTCTGACCACGTTCATATTCATTATCGATAAATGACCTTTGCGGTTCGTTTGAGCGAGGTGACTGCAGACGATGATTGCTTGGGGGGCGTCTAGAGGGTGATGGAGGCCGGCTGGAAGGTCTCCGGTTTCCCTCGGGGAAACGAGATGCATTCGAGTAAGTGTGAGGACTATCATATGGTGGTCGTGACATAGCGTGGGGTGGGCCGTGTCCTGATGAAGCTGAGTAGTTGCGATTTATTCTTTCTGGAACAGGAGGAGAGGATCTTCGAGATGTAGCTGCAGAACCATGCGCAGAGTTAGGACCAGAGCGCTCCGTGATAGATGGTGATCGCGGAGGTGGCGGCGGCCCTCTTGCGCCTGTTGGATCACCTCGTGAGCTCCGTCTATCAGTACTTCTTGACCGCCTGCGGCCATTAATCCTTGAATCTCGCTGTTGCATAATCTCGCTGAAGGGAGGTGATCGTGGTCGGTCGAATCGATTTCGTGGAGGTGAGTTATTTCGTTCTCTCTTTGGTGCCCGAGGTGCGTTGATGGTCGAGGGGGAGGGGTCGCGGCCACGCTTCAAACCTGGACTCCGATTCCTATCAAATGGCGGAGGCGATCGTGACCTTCTATTAAATCTCGGAGGTCTATCACGACCAGGGGATGGCCGTCTGAGAGGAGAACGAGGCCTATTTCCAAAATTAGGGCCCCTTTCACGGCCTCTGAATGGGGGACTTCTTGAGCGTGGCCTAAAGTTATCTGGGGAGCGGCTCCGTGGCCTAGGCCTGCTTGGAGGTGCCCATGTATCGGCAGAGGGCCTCATCGGCGACCGGTTGCGAGGTGGAGAGCGAAATGACCGGTTATCAGGACGGGGGGAGCGGCGAAAGTTGCGTTCCAGAGGACGATAACTCTCTCCTCCGCGGCGTGATTCATCAAATCTAATGTAGGTGTTAGTTTCATGAATATTGCATAAACTGCCGCATGCAAGATGTAAGGGGCTCTATCAGGCTGTGGTCCATTAATTGACAAGCCGTCTGGGTTTTCTTGCGAACCTTCTATCACGATCCATCATTGCCAGCAATTCGCACCTTCCGGCCTGGAACTGGCGTTTGGTCTGGGAATCCGCAAGGCACTCGGGAGTCAGCGGTGCTGTGGCTAGCTGGGGACGGCTTGGAGAAAAGAATAGGGTAAATCAAGCTTAGAGAGTGCCGTAACCACGGTCAACAAGGAACAAGGTCACAGTGTGCCTTGGAGAATCTCGCGGCTCTCCGATGTCCTGTTAAGCTATTAAGGATTAAAAAACGCGATCTTTGGCGCCGAGCCGCTAATCTATATCAGGAATAGTCTATACTGGTGCTTAATTATTATCACGTGATAATACACCTGTAAACTCGACTAACGAGTAGATTGAGGTAGTAGAGTTGTGACGAACAATCGTATTCCTGATTACTACATATATGGCTGCTGTATCGTTCGCCTAAAGGCATATATTTTCCATACATTATAAACGCCCTAACTCTTATCCATACTGTACATATTTGATGCCCCTACCTTACCGCTTGGCTCGCCTTTCTTCGTCTTTCTTTAATCGTTTCCGACTTTCATTAGCAATCATATCGCTGAGATCTTCCTGGAACCAGTTCGGATTCTCCTCCTGCTTTTTCTGAGAATTGTAAAGATTCTTTAGGTTCTCCTTGTCCAGCCCATGGCCTTCCAAAGCTTCAGGGTCCACGGCCACATCAACGTCACCATGTCTCTTTCTCTTTCGGTTCTCATCCTCTTCTCCAAGAACTGGGAGATTGGCTGTGGTTCCTTTAAGATCATAGACCCTGTCACCACCAAAGAATCCTTTGACTTGGGTTTCACGCTCAGGAATGACTTGATAAGCTGATCGTGGCTGTGTCGACTCTTCGGTCTCCGTGCCCCTATGATGCTTCCGAACATCAAACTCGCCGGCAATGCTCTGTGTACCTCCGTATTCGGAAGGTATTGATGAAATCATGCCACTTGGTGTCTCCAGACCACTTGGCGTTTGTAACCCTGCACCAACGTCCTCATCTTCCTCTTCCTCGTCCTCTTCCTCTTCACTCTCTTCTTCTTCTTCCTCATCTTCGGGCGGCTGCAGTTCTCCCCATAAATCCTTCTCGACAGGCTCCCCTTGTTGTACATTTTGCTGAGTCTGCAATACACCAAATATGTCACCGCCATACAATGGTCTGTTGTGTTCATCGACCGGAGGTTTTCCATATCCACCAGGATGATAACCCCACATTGCGCCTGGAGGTGGCGGGGCATTGAGACCAGGTATTTTGATAGCAGGGTATGACGGTGGAGGGCCAAATCGTTGTTGGTTAATTAACCAAGGTGGTGGAGCTCCCGGTGGTATATTCAACGCCTCCTTCAACTCGTCACTAAGTTCTCCAGGCCGTAGGTGCTTCAAGTTCGTCTCAAATTCTTTTCCTTCGTAGTACACCTCGCCATATCTTGTCAACTCTGGTTTTGTCTGGAACCGGAAAAATGCTTCGTAAAGTTTCTGATAATCGATATCAAGTTTCCCCATCTTAGGCTGTACCCTCTCGCGCTGTTTCTGTTTAAGAGTCTGCTGATCCTGTTTTTCTAAAACGGCATCTCTCATCTCCGCGATACCAGTCTCCTGGATGAATTTGGGGAGTTGAAAGGCGGCCTTCTCGATTCCCCTCTTTGAAGACAAGTATTCACGTTTTAACGACCAATGGCCCGGAACAGGCACGACATTGCGATAAGTTTTAATATGGACTAAAAGCTTTGGATCTGAGGCATCCGCATCTGTCCACTCCACAGCCTCGGGTTTTCGAACCATGGCCTTCAACTCAGCAACGGAGAGTTTATTCATCTGCTTGCGCTTTTTCTTCGATATTTTGGCCTCCGCATTATCCTCTTCTTCTTCATCTGGAATGTCATCTTCATCGAAGTATATCTCTGGTTTATCGGATTTTTTGACAGTCGAATCATCCGCTTCACTCTGGTCGAACTTCCCCATCACGTCCTGGTATAACTGAAACAATTCATTATCTGCTTCAGCTGGCGCAAACATGGTAGAAGCATAGTCAAGTTCGTCATTTTGTTTTGAATCCTCTGGCTTGCTCTCGCTTTTGACAGGATTTGTAACGGTTGCAGGCTCTTCGGTTTGGGTCGTTGGTGTCTCGGTGTTACTTTTTGATTGCTCCTTATTACAAGTTAGTTCCAACTCATCGATGTGACGATTCTGGTAGTAAAATACCTCGGCTTTTTTCGCCTTCTTCTTCGCTCTCCTTTGCTGGTTCTTCGACAGCTTTGCGGCCACGGCAGGCATGGTGAAAAAAGTAGCTGCTGACAGCTCAGATGAGCGCTTGTGGGAGATAAAACCGATCAGTAAACGTAACTGCAATATACGCGAGAGGGCTAATGCTATGAACCCAGTATCTGTATCGTTAGTGTAATGGGGTTTGCGACTGTAGGGGTGTTGCTGAACATTGATTGATTTCGTAGTACCTAAATAGCTAACTGGCCTAGCCGTGGCGCGCGCTCAATACATGTATCACGTGATATGGATTTTTTTCCATACCGGAAATATGTAGCTTCATGGTAAACTGACATTATTTGCAAGGTGAATTTCCTTAGGATAGAGGGAAACCTGGCCCAGCATATCTTAGGAGTAGTCATTATAATGGTAAGGTAGTTGGAAAGTTAGATAATTTATGACATATGCGCCGTACCTCTGGTAAGCACATATCTTTCCCGGATGCTAAATGTAAAGAAATTCCTTTTAAAACAAACCCGTTTATAGTACAAATATACATCCAATACAGCTCTTCCAAAATTGACTATCTCTTTTTCTTTGCCGACTTGGACTCTATACATTGATATTGTTAGTTTTTGCGGAGAATTTTGACAGTAAACTCGGGGAGTTACGGGGGGCAAAGGTTCTTGATCACGGGAGTATGCATATAGGTGTAGAATAATGCAAAATTCTCCTGGGGAAGTAAGGATTGTTCGTACCTGCTGCTGTGCGTTTCTTCTTTGGCGCCCCCTTTCCACGGAGTTTCCGTCTGTAGTCAAGCCTGTTAACATTTGTCCCAGTAAAAAGGATACCTCTGCTTTACTTCCAGAGGGTATAGATATATTTATTTTTGAGAGATCGTACATTTGGTTCATTTCCTCGTGATGTGACCTCAATGGATCAAAAGTAATGAGGCCCATGGGTCGATAAGCCCTTTCAAGATCTTCGAACGTCACGGTCTTTCTTGGGTAATACGAAGCAAGAGCGGCTCCGCGTAGTCTTTGGCGTAGGATCTTATTTCCAAGTCGAAGGTTTTCGGGATTGAATGTATGGGAGAAAATACGGCATTGGACCTGGTCAGACCGTACGGATCAGTTGAGATTGTCTTCAGAAATGCCTTGCACAGGGGGTGAAATTTGAGCATTAGCTGGAATCCAAATGAGTGCACACCTTTAACAAATCCAACATCCGCGACCTGGGAGCAGCCAT
This sequence comes from Trichophyton benhamiae CBS 112371, assembly GCF_000151125.1. Taxonomy (NCBI): domain Eukaryota; kingdom Fungi; phylum Ascomycota; class Eurotiomycetes; order Onygenales; family Arthrodermataceae; genus Trichophyton; species Trichophyton benhamiae. The sequence goes on from NW_003315108.1 coordinate 771,344, forward strand.
TCTGTCAACTGTGCGGGTTGAAATTAGTTTGAACTTGCTGCAGTGGAAATGACGGTTTCTATCGTTGTCGTTGACGGTTTTCGAATGATCTTGATGCCCACGTTTAGACTTCCTATTCTTGGCATCGGCGCGGCTAGATTTGCCGAGCGTCCTCCAACGCCAAAATCGCAATAGAAAGCTCCAAGTTCACAAATCGTTCAAATTTTATCTCTCTACCAAGTAGGATATTTGTTGTATTTTTACCCTATGGTGATGGGAACTAAACGGGTATCGGAAGCTGAGAGCTCTCAGAATAGTTCCCAGAATTCCAAACGGATAAAAAAGGAAAAGGTATGTAGTTTATCCAACCTAGGCTTCTCCGGGTCTGAATAACTTATCGGTATTATCTGTAGAGACGACCTCAAGAGAAAAAATCCAGCGAAACAAGAACAAATGACCATCCTGCAGACAAGCTACCAATCCAGTTTCAGCTTATACAACTACAAAAACTTACCCGAGATTTACTCGCTCAATCAGACAATATCGAAAGTACAGAAAAAGAGAATGCGAAGGACCTCATAAAAGGATTAAAACGCATAAATAAGGCATTTGAGAATTCAGAAAATACGTCATTGAATTGTACCAAGCAGCTACCACTCCCGCCTATATCGAGTGGTTTACCGTCACCAGCAGGAACACATTGCGATGGCAAACTGCCTCTACTACCTCCTATCGGGGATGAATCCTTGAAAACAGCCGTATTTACACACACTGGTATCATGGAGCGAGGTCCAGTATCCACTCAAACCTCAGAGAAGACATATGACAGGCTGGAAGTACTAGGAGATGCATACATCGAACTCATCTCGACAAGGTTAATATGGGAAAATTTCCCTACCTTGCCTGCTGGGAAAATAGCACAAGCTCGAGAAACCATGGTGAAAAACGAAACTCTAGCCGAATACGCAATAGCATATGGCTTTGATCGGTTACTGAAGACCAGTTCGGATATAAAGAGCGTTTCAAAACGATGGACGAAAGTAATGGGGGATGTCTTTGAGGCTTATGTTGCCGCAGCCATTATAGCTGACCCCAAGGGTGGGCTTCAGGCAGTAGAAAGCTGGCTAACTCAATTATGGCTGCCAAAACTTGCGGAGGTGAAGGTTCCTTTGGCATCAGTGACACTAGCACAGGGAAGTAAAGCTTCTTTTAAAGACAAGCTTGCCGCCACGGTCATGAGCAGAGGGATAAAGCTGCAGTATCTTGAGGAGAAACCACGACAGCGCGAGGGTGGATTGGTTACTTCGTTTATCGGAGCTTACCTCACTGGATGGGGTTACGAGAAGAAGCTCCTCGGATCCGGAAGCGGTTTGAGCAAGTCGGAGGCAGGCAATGAGGCGGCACTTAATGCCCTGAACAATAAGCCTCTAATTGACCAGATCGCTGCAAAGAAACGAGAATACGATCAGAATATGGCAGCTCAGAAGGCCGCTGCCGCAGCAGCAGCAGCGTCAAGTGCAGCAGAGACAAGCTGACATGCCTGCATGCGCCAATGACTATGATGATCCATGGGGTATCCGAGGTCCTCCTTGCCTCTATGTAAGAATATCCATGGAAGTTCGAAAGCATCTTAGCTGAATGAGCTGTATACAAACTTCAATTTTTGCATCTCTTCACCAGGGTCCCTACGTGCAGTTTTCAGCCTGATCACCCAAGGATTCCCAGCTATGGATAACATAAACTGCAAGTCGCATTATAACTACTAGAAGTCGGAATTTGCACACACATTTCTGAACAAAATAAAAATCTCCCTAAGTGCAGTATCTATCAAGGTGCTCCTTTGGTAGCCGGCCTCCAAAGAGACACCAGCTACGTTTCACACCCGCAATCTGAGCACCAATACTACCTATCAGCCATAACTTCGGTGATGCCACCCCCTGAGACGGGGAGGAGGCTGAACGTTATAAAAATAGCTCTGCAAGGTCCCGGCTTAGTCATCCGAACTGACCAATCGCATCCACATGCGACGGCCCGCTCTCCCGAAACGGCAGTTCGCGCGAGTTGTTGCTCCCGTCGAGCGGTTCAGCAACTTTCGACCGCATCAACTTCAACGCTTGCATGTACTTCCTAATCCGACTAAGCGACGCAGCGGCCAAGGAGTGTCGACTGCCGGCTGTCCGCACACCATGGCGACACGTTCACTTAAAAACTACCTGGCAAAGGCCTGACCATCGTTCAACGTTCATATATCTCTGCTCTTACTCTTGGTGATATCTATTCAATGGATGCTGAAAGGCGAAGACGTCTACGGATAGCCGCTGTAGTTGTAACTGTGGCAACGATTATCGTCACTACTCACTACATGTGTCGACTTCAGAGACGTCATCGTCTACGCCGCGAGCGTGAACAACTGTCTCAAGTCCCTTCAAAACGCGCCAAATCCGCAAGGCGTCGTCAACCTCGTGTTTCCCAGGCTCCGTCGAGATGTTAAGCAACTCGGCTAGACGACCAGGAGGAGATCGATGGGGCGGTGAACTGTACAGGGGGGACGCTTTGTCTTCAACAACGCGCGAGAGTGACGGAAGTGCATATTTCGGGGATAAAAAAACATCCCATGTCTCTCCAATGTGACTGCTATCCTCTGGTACGATCTAAATCAAGTTTGGAGTTGCAATGACGTGGAGATAACCGATTCCTGTGATCAGACGCTATTTTTCGTTTCTTTGGTTAACCCTTAGGCTGTCTCGGGCTCGTCAGGCAACTGCATTTTCGATGTAGTTCTGGGCACAAGTTCGAATGCTTCATCTTGGATTACGAATCTTTCTGAAATAACCATAGTGTGGGGCCAGACAGACGTTTTGTTTCTTTAAGCTTAAATGCGAGCAAATGCGAGATTGATACATGTTCAGCCAGGGAGTCCTGCATAGCCTCTCCCAAAGAGGAAATGTTTCGCTCCATGCCTATCCACGGCTGCTGGAGGTGGATGAAAAGGGTATATAAAGTGTTTCTCTGTCTTGTACTTGTTCCTGATATCATGAAAAACATAGCATCGCTTTGGCATAGCATTCAAGTCAGTGCCGTTCTCATCCTTATAAAATAAAAATTCATACACACCCTTTTTGACTTCTCCGGTGTAACTATCACTAGCGCTCTTCGGGTCTTCAGCGTCAATATACTGCGCCAACTAAGCCCTCCCATCAATGCCGGACCAAAGTCTCTACTTTTACAAGGCCTCGTTGCCTGCAGCAGCCGTCTTCGCAGTGCTCAATGCTATCCCTGCAGCTTTCCTCTTCTTCACCACGATAATTGGCCCCAAAACAGGCAAATACCGCAATGCCTCGTTCTTCATCCCCTTGTGCATCGGCGGTCTTATGGAGGTATTGGCATATATCGTGCGCTGCATCAGCATCAAGATGGACAGAGTTATCGCCCTTTACGCAGTGTCAAGTTCCCTCATTGTTGTTGCACCGGTTCTAGTTTGCGCAAGTCTCTATCTCCTCGTCGGCAGGCTGGTCAGAGCCGGCCTCCCATCTTCCGGAAATCAGCAACGCATTCTAGGCATTAATCCTTGGTGGCTACCGCGCATATTCGTCACATCAGATATCCTAAGCTTCTTGACGCAGGCCTCTGGGAGTGGAATCGCGGCGTCAGGAAACTGGGAGGGAAGCACAAAAACAACCGGTGAAAATGTCCTGAAGGGCGGTTTAGCTTTACAGCTGATCACTTTCACTCTGTTCCTGGCTTTGGTTGCTCGATTCCATAGTCGTGCCAATGCCGTGGCTAAGGGTGGTATCGACAGCGGTGTTTTTAAGGTGCTGCTGGGACTGTATATATCGGGTTTTTTTATAGAGGTAAGAAACATCGCACCCTCGAAATTCTGATTTCCCTGCGGGACGGTCCTCCTCCTAACACTCTGCATACAGGTTCGATGCGTCTACCGTCTCATAGAGTTCATCTTGGGTATCGATGGTTATCCTTTCCGCCACGAATGGCCACTATATGTTCTTGAAGGGTTGCCCATGCTATTTGCAATGTTCGCACTCGCATACTTCCATCCTGGAAAGTTGTTGCCAAACGAATCGTTGAATTCCGAGACAGACACTGAGGAGATGCAAAACAGAAATGGGTATTAAAGTCATCGGGATACGTCTTTCCCTTTCTTTTGTTGCCTTGGAGAACTCATTACTTGGCTTGGCAATTTGTCTCCTATATGTCCCATCACAATGCGCCGTTTGGATTTATATTTACGCCCTGAACACACATAACGCCCTTACTCCTTAAATGCTAAACACCGAGCTTTATTTTATTTTTATTTTTTGTTAATCGTCGAGAAATCTGGGAATGGGTCAGTGAGATGTGTCTGGTATTATTTCATGTATCGGTAGCGTTATTCTTCCAGCATTGTATTTTTCAACATGATCCAAGAAGGTTTTCCGTAGCTTGCTCCCTACTTCGTTAGAAAAGATTTTGTACTCCATTCCCCAATAAGCGATAGCCTCAATCGGCCACCTCACATACTTCTTAAGGTGAGACGGCAATTTTCTATAAATGACATCTACCCATTGGACCTGGTATAATGTCACTTCAGGCACCCTTGCGCGCGCAGGGATAACAGATAATAACATTGGAACCATCATTGTCTCAATTGCTATATGGTGGGCGAACAATATGAGGGTTGAGGTATTTTCTGCTGAAATGAATTTCGAGAACTGGCTTGTACTAAGGTTGTACCACGCGGCGTAGTTTTTCTCATATATCAGAAAGGTATCTTCAGAGGAATCTTGAGCTGCGAGAAGGGTATCTAGGAGACATTTCCAGAAATAGGCATGGGTTTCATCTTCCAGCAAGGTAACTAGTGACTGCACTGACTCAATCCCACTTTTCAATAGAATCGGGTTGATGTCCAAGTTGTTAGTGATCTTTGGGAGAAACTCATTGAGATCTGCAGTCTGCTCCACGGGGAATACGCTTTTGCGAGCGTCCTTCTGCTTTATCCTAGTCGTGATCAGAGAACAACCACGAATAAATACCACGAAATCAACAAGTGCATCGAACATATATCCGGATTGCATAGTTAGAGCGTAGCAGGCGGCAAGCATAGCATCCAGCTCTTCGCTGCTGGGATCTGGCTTTGCCAGAAGTTGGTTAAGACCCTTTATTGCCTGTCCCCGGTGTTCAATTGCATTTGCATCAGTGGTCGAGTCTCCATGCGGGCGAATGACGGAAAGATGTGATGCGCCTAAGCCAAGAATGGCATGCATAACGAACTCATGCTGGAATTTAACTTAGTGGGATGGGGAGACCCTGAGTTGAACTATGGGGAGACCTAGAATTACCTGGTGGGCAAGGAGCGGGATAGATGCTACCCAAGCACTATCGCTACCGAATGGGAGGTACGGATGAGCTACCAGCAAATAATGGTGGAAAAAGCCCATATCCTGGAACGAGAACGGCGTTGGATTTGGCTGAAATTGAATAGCTTCAGTAACCCCATGATTATAATTGCTGGCCCGTACTCCGCGCGTCGGGTACTCGCATTTCAACTCCTTTGAGATGCAGTTTTCACATTCGGGCTTCGTCTCTGAACACTGTTTTGCTATGGTAAGTTAAAGGTATCGGATTTATGCGAGATAATAACCAACGAACCTTGATTTTACGTGACTTGCAGTTATAACAACCAAAACGAGATTTGGTATGTGGCCGCTTGGAAACCGCTTTTATCTGACGTCTCGAAACAATCATGTTCATCCCCGTTGAATGAAGCCAGTTTGACGAAGCGACGTTGAAGCTGCAAGCATCCACATGGACGAGGCAGTTGCGTAGAGCTGCCAGTGACTTGGCGCCGACACGCTGTGTATACCCTTAAGAGTATATATAGTTATTGGCACAGTATGGGAGCCCCAGGGTGACGAAAGCAGTTTACGTATTCCGTAGTCGTCCGGCCGGCTGATAGGTAAGGTCTCCGTTGGCGGCCTGGCCTAGTTGAAAGACTGCAACACGAGGAAGGGCAACAACCTCAATGCACAACAATATTCCGGCAGCTAATGGTTATATAATATGTATCTGCAAGGCCCAGTTCCCAGTAAACGAAAAACCGTGGTATTCATAGCTGTCGCAGGTCTCTCTCTGTGCCGGAGCATCGAAGTTGAGCTTGTGCCTCAGCATCCGAGATCTATTAATATCCTCCAATAATCGCACTAGTTAGTTAACTAGTTAGCTGGATATTTATTCTTGTTTCAGGCCGAGGCAATAGAAATCTGAAAAATAACTAGCGGATTGTCAACGGGTTCTGGAGACTGATTCATCAATCCCCAGGCCTGTCATCGGAGAGAGTTAAACTGGCACGGCTAGTCACCCAGCTTGCTGCATCATTAATTTACTTAGAAGCACCTGCAGGCAACTTCGCAACCGGCTTAACTACCGAGGCCGACACGATGTTTTGTTCTTGGGCCTCTTTGTTTCCTAGTCACTAGTTAGCCAGCCAGTAGTTAATTGAGCCCTGAATCGTGGCCCATGGGGGCATCTTGTGGACCACAACAGCAGATAACCACGATCTTCTGAGGCTGCATAACCAGCTCGCTGTTATTAACCCATTTCTAGAAGAGATACGTTACCTCATGAGTTGCACTCCGTAGATTTTTCTTTTTGTAGGTGCACAATATGGTGTAGGGGATCTTCGGAAGCCATATTCACGTTAAAGACCACGACGCAGGAAGAAACCTGCTGAAATATATGCCTACGAGGAGCCCACTGGAGAGAAGGGGGGTTCAATAGCGAACTATGCACCATCGATACTGTACTGGTTGTTAAGTGCGGTTGTGTAGTTAGTAGATTAAGGTACCTAAGTTAAAGACGCGGCCCGAGCTCCGGGTCCATGAAACATTTTTAACTACCTCCAACTACCTACCCAATCTACTACCTAGCGATCAAAGATACCAACAGGTGGATTCATCAGTGATCTAGATACCTCCCAACACAGACATGTTCGCTCAGAGACGTTTAGTGACGTCGTTGAAAGCGGTTCGTCATTTTTCTGCTTCCGCCAGATCCTCTCTGGATCTGGCACATCAAGTCTTTCAAAATCCCCAAGCTGCCGAATCCAACGGAAGGCCGATTATATTCATCCATGGCCTCTTTGGATCCAAGCAGAATAACAGGGGTATGAGTAAGTAAGCAGACACCGCTTGTCTATTATCAACATACTACACCTATATACTGATGCAATCCGTACCTGGCACAGGGTTTTGGCAAGCCAACTGGGAACTACGGTTTATGCTATTGTGAGATAAAGCATGCTCTTTAATTTGGATGTGCATGTAAGATGAGAACTCAACATTGACTGGATTCATGGTCATTTTAGGACCTTCGAAACCATGGTGATTCCCCGCATGTACCGGAGCATAACTACGATGTTATGGCGGATGATGTTGAAAATTTCATAAAGAACCGCAACCTGGAGAAGCCAGTACTACTGGGCCATTCAATGTTGGTGCTTAACCGTATCATCGCCACTAATAGAACTACAAACCTGCTAATAACTGCATTAGGGGAGCCAAAGCAGCAATGCATCTTGCTCTCCGTGCTCCAGATCTGATCTCTGCAATCATATCCGTGGACAATTCGCCAAACAAGACGAAACTGAGTGAAAGATTTCCGGCATATATCAAATCTATGCAAGAAATTGAAAATGCTGGTGTAACCAAGCAGAGTGAAGCGGACGAGATTCTGCGGCGTGTTGAACCGGTGTGTTTTACATAAACTGCCCCTACCAGTCTATGCATGTCTGGCTAACATCTAGCTAGTCACTTCCTATTCGGCAATTCCTTCTTACAAACCTTGCCAGGGAGCAAAGCGGGCAGGCTTTACGGTTCCGAATCCCTTTAGCAATTCTTGGTGAATCATTGCCACTTCTAGGAGACTTCCCATTTACTCAATCAGATACCGTTCAGTTTAGCGGTCCAGCTCTCTTTCTTCGTGGGACTCGAAGCCGATATATCACGGACAAGTCGTTTCCCACCATCCGGCGTTTCTTTCCGAACTATAAGTTAATGGACATTGATGCTGGTCATTGGCTAATATCTGAAAACCCCGAGGCTTTCAAAACAGGCATGTTAACCCGGTGTTAGTTGATTTTGTGACAAGCTATTACTAACTCTCGAATTAGCCGTCGTGAATTTCATGAAGACTCTTGATTAAGCGCTGAACTACTGCCCATGACATTCATTAGTGTATTTGTATAGTGCTTGGAGAGATTGGAACTAGATCATAGGGACAGAGCATTTTGGCTTAGATATATTGGTGGCCATCATAGATTATTACAGTTGGTACAAGGGGTCTTTATTACAACTTACGAGTTCGTACGTTTAGAAAAATACAGGACACACTTGACTTTTATCATGAACTGTTTGGATAAGGAGGCATAAAGGAGGTTTGGTTAACATAGTCAAAAACACCGAGGAGAGGGTACAGAAAACAGTTAAACAGCAGCGCCCTTTGTTATTTCCCTTTTGAAGTAAAGAAATAAGCTCTGCCATTTATATCAAGACCATACACAAGGGAGGATGGGCGTTAAATTCATTAATTTTTAATTCCCTCCCAGCTCTCAAATATGACCTAACACTGACCACGACTCCTCCCGCTGTTATTTCCGTGGTAGTAAAAGAGACATTATTTTAGATGCTTAGACGCTGTCCAAAACCTTCTCCTTGAATTCTCGCTCGACCTGTTGCAAATGGGTTAATAATCAGGCTGCAGGGGAATAAGGAAAAAAGAGTATAGAGAGGCTGATTGACTTGACTAACCTTCTGTCCCTTGTCATCAGTGCTGGACTCGCCGTGGAGAGCCAAAAGAGCACCCAAGTCGAACTTGGGTGACTTGAGGAGCTTAACCTTACGGATGTGAACCTATTTATCGCATATCAGCACGGATCTTGTCTAGTATGATTCGGCAGAAAAGGAGGGCTGAACGCACGTTCTGGAGAGGGTAGATGCCCTGGGTGGACTTCTCGATTTCGCGACCAATAACCTCGGGGACGAGCTTGGTAAGCTGGGTAAGAGTGCAGCTGGATGCCTGGCGCTGCATAATCTCGGTCATCTTCTTGCGAATGGCACGGATCTGAGAGCTCTGGGCATAGGTGGTCTTCTTGATCTGGTTTGGTCGTCGCTTGGTGAAGGCAATGGCGAAAAGGCGGACTAGGTAGTCATCGGTGGTCTTGACGGTGACGTTGGCCTCGATGAGGGTTTGCCATTTGCGGACAAGAGATCGGAGCTTGTCAGATGTGAAGTCCAATCCGTGGAAGTTGGTCAAGCAGTTCTTTCCCTGGACTTCATCGACACGTAGCTTGACCTTGCGGAAGGAGTGGGCTTCATCCTTCTGGAGATCGGCAAGAGAGACCTCGAAGACACGGCCCTTCAAGTAGTCGTTTGCGTTCTTGAGACCAGTGGTTCGGTTGACGAGGGTTTTACCAACACTTTACACAAATCAAGATCAGCTCGCTTGTTCTCCTGCATTGAATTCCGGATAGGAAGAGGGGTTTTCAATTATCTAGATGGAGGGTCATACTCTCGGACTTGGAAAGTGGTAGGGGCCTATATTTATTTCGGGTCGTTAATCATCCATATTCCAGTGCGATTAAGGTCGCGATGTCAAAAACATCAAGGGGACAGCACATACCTTCACGAGGTACTCATCCTTTCGTGTGAAAGGGTCCACGGTTCTCTTCTTGAGGCCCTTCTTGCCCTTCGACAGACGCTTGTTCCTGGTTTCCGCGGTGGTTAGAGATATTTCCTGACGGCAGTAAACATGCTGTATACAAGGATATGCTCACTTTCCAACAGCCATGATTGCGATTCGGGGTCTATCTTTTGCAGTTCCGAAAGACAGACAATCCGTTGGGCGTCGATGGGTTCAAATCGTGGTGGACGTTGTCGGCGTTGTGATATTGAAATCAAAAAAATCCCACAAACTTCCCACTAAGCGAGTTGTGCGCGCTAGCCCATTTCCGATTGTGTGCTTATGTAAGGTGTCGGAAGCTGTTTTGCGCTAAACCGAATATAGACGTGTGAAGAAATTTGTCATGAGATATGATTATGTAATTCGTACTCGCTATGTAAAAAAGTGCGCAATTCGTATCTCAAGAAAAGCCCAAAGATGCAACAACCAGAGCCTATCCTTCTAAATAAGACCGTAGACGGAAGTATTTGAGAGTGCAAGAGTCACCCGGAGTGATATATTCAGCCTGTCGAAAGTGTTGGCTTGCTCGATCAGTGCTAATAGGGTGTTAGAACAGCGAGACTGTATACCATATAACGTTCCCGGATAACTTACATCAACATCATCCCACTGACGTCCTTGGACATTCGAAAGCTCCTCTAAATTCATAACTTTACCGCTGGTGACTATGGAGATTTAAAGTTAGCCTGAGCATAGCTAGGTATGTGGAGCAAAAACTTACAGTAACCAGCATGGATCTTTGCATCGATCTCGACTCTGCTATCCTCTGGTATCAAGTCATCTGGAATGGGTACCCGTTCAATGATTGGAATGCCTTGTTCAACAATTGCATCGTGTTTCATGCTGGATAAAGGTTAGTCCTAATCGGGCACTACGGCCTTGACAGCGGGATACTTACTTGGACATGCTGAGCATTCGATCAATCTTGGTGATACCCAACCAATGCAGAATCTATGCCGTGGTTAGATGGAACGTTATTGGAGACAGCTACAATACTTACATCCGGCATTAGAGCTTGGAAGCGCATATCCTACTATTTGTTAGCACACAATTTGGACTAAGAGTGACACAGGATGTACCTTAACACCAGCAATATTCTCTGTTCTCTTGAAGTACTCGCTTGCACCTTCAACAGGGTTAGTAATACTCGAAAAATTGAAAAAACTGAAAGACATACGATCAGAACCTCGTTTACCTGATGGACGTTCGTCAGCTTGCAATTCAGTGGTAGATGAACAGAGTGAACCTACGGGCATTATAGACCAGATATTTCGTGACTTCACCGAGTGCTCGTCCTTCCTTTCGGAAATATATGACCACACCACTGCCACCCTTCTGAGCTTCCTTCACAGCTTCTTCGACCCCAAAAATGAGGTACGGACGGCAAGTACAAATATCGGAACCGAACACATCACTACCGTTACATTCGTCATGGATACGCAGAGCCAGCTTGACATTTGGGTCGGACATTTTTGCGGGATCGCCGAAGATATACACTGTCAGCCCTCCAATTGGCGGTAGGAAGACTTTGATGTCTCCTCGGGTAATGAGCTCTGGGAACGATCCGCCGGTGACCTCAAAGAGTGCACGCCGCAAAGTGCCCTCGTCTACAACCAAAGATGTTAGCACAGGCTAAAAACAAGAGGAAACCAAAAGGACAAACCTATGCCAAACCGTTCAGCCACCCCGGGAAGGTACCAGACTGGTTCTACAGCGACCTTGGTAACAGCCAACTCTCCTGTCTCATTGAGGCAAATCTTCCCGTCGGGAACTAGTCTGCCTGAACGAACACTATCAGCAAGCTCCGGCAATTTCATGTGCGCTCGAGTGATGGCAATGGTCGGACGGATATCCAACTGGTGATCCGTCCTCAATTCGTCGAAGAGCCATGGGGCAAGATGACCCCACGGATCCATGGCAACTATCTTTTTCTTATCACCCCATTGCGGGAAAGGCCCAATCTTCGTTGCGGGTTCAGTGTTGGTAAAATCCGGTCTATGTTCGGTATCTAGATTGTTGCTAGCGACTGCGAGAGCATGGTAGATCGAGTAAGATCCTCCATGCGCCCCAATGGCTGCAGGATAAATGAGGCTTGTTAGCGGTGAGCTTTTAAACGTTCAAGGAGTGACGTGTCACCTACCATTTCGTCTTCGAACAGTATCATACTGTCTGCTGACAACAACAGGCCCTCTAGCCTTTGGATCTATGTTACCCCAGTCCATCTTGATAGGGTCAATACCTGATTGACCTGGATAGGTGGTGAGAATTATGCGAGATGTTCCGCCACGCTTTGGGGATTTAACTGCGGTGGGTGATCTGGGCACACCCGTTGTATCCTCTGCAGCTGACCTCAGACGCCCATCCTCCCCAACGCCAGATGTAGGTATTGATTCTGGTGGGAATTCTCTATCGAGTGATTGCTCCTCTGTCATCATCTTCACGATATCCTTGTTGAAGGATATGTTCTCGATACGCCCGTTCATTGCGTCAAGAAGGAGACTCAGCCTCCCATGGTCAAGCTCGAGTCTTTTTACCGCCGCCAACACCTGTACGAGGATAGGATTCTCTTTTTCATCGGCTGTCTTGGATGGTGGATTATCCGAGGTATCTGGGTTCTCTTGCTTAGCCGTCGTCTCCTTCGGCACCGTCGGTTCGGTCTGTTCGCCTTTGGACGTCATGATTGAGCCTAATTAGGTCAGATAGATGGGATAGGGGTTAGCCAGAGGAATAGAATTCTCCCTGTGTGCGCCGGTGAAGCTCTATCGGGGGTCACCGCTTGTATGAAAGACGCAATTATCCAGTAGCTAGAGCCAACTCCAACGGCCGAGTAGGGAGAAGAGGCCTTATATAGCCCAGAAATTTAAGAAATGACCGGTTATCAAAAGAAAGGAAAAGAACCAAGAGGAAGAAGAAGTTGGAAACTAATATAGAAGTGTCCGGCATCTTTATATTCCCAGCAGGACTAAAGAAGTAACACTAAGTAAGGTTCCTGTCCAGGGTCTCGTGATGCGGGGAGAATCAGCTTCCTTATCTGGAAATTCTGATTGGCCCCAGCTTTAGGGTGGGTCAAAATTATTGACTAGACCTGTCCTGGACTAGTGGTAAACTCAAGCCTTCCTTTAGCTTAGTCAGCCTGACGTTTTGTTCAAAGTCGCAAGAGACAAGCTGCGACATCGAGCTAGCAAAAAAGACCAAAGAAGCAGCAGGACTGATATCATTAATACCACTTCGTTGGTCGAGTATTTCCCGTCCTCATCTACCAACATCCACCTTACGAAGTGACTTGAAAAGCCGTTGCCTGGCTGGATAGTGAAAGATTCCTACTAATATCAGGCGGGCCACTCGATATGGTGCGAATTTCAGCTCTCTTCTTTTACGACGTATAAACCCGTACTAATATTTCTCTTCTGTTCAGGGAAAACGCAAGAAGTCATCGCGGAACACAATTAAAGGCCCCAAAAAGGTTCGCTCTTGCCTACCACCTTTGGTCTATTCTAAAATTTTGGGTGTGCGTGCTAACACCAGTTGCTCTGAGCTACACAGAGCGAGCCTCTTCCTACAACGTTCGACTGCCTATTCTGCAACCATGAGAATTGTGTGCTTGTGAAACTCAATAAAAAGTTGGGGTTTGGAAATTTGTCTTGTAAAATATGCGGGCAGCGGTTTCAGACAGGGATCAACTGTATGTCCTATAATCCTTTCCCGAGCGCAGTGTCAATATCTGAACTAACCTCTACCTTTTTTCCTTGAATAATAGATCTCTCTGCGGCTGTGGATGTATACTCTGATTGGGTCGATGCTTGCGATGCTGTTGCGAAAGAGGGACCCAAAGAAGGGGCGGGGTCTAGTGGTGGCAGAGCGGATCATGACGGCCCTTCTGCCTCTGTTGCGCCAGCTATAATTGATGAAGGACTTGATGATGACTACTAGACGCTGTTCTGTTCTCCGCTACCCTTTATCCGCTGGTATCTTCTTTTTATTTGGCGTTTAGGATGGGCTTCTTCCCTGGGGTTAAGTGGCATATTTATCTGGGCACATGCATACATATAATTACGGAAATACCAAAGGGAAGCCTTTAATGGAGTCATCATCTTCGTTCTAAAATATTTCATAGTGATATATTGATGTATGTGACAGCTTGGTACTTAGCCGTCAGAAGGCACCATCCGAGCTTTAAGCTTGGTTTAACTGGACAGGGGATAACATCCGACACCAGAATACACTTCAACAACCTATAACTGCAGAGATACGAATGCCATATACCCTAAAGAGTATAGTATCTGTCTCCAAAATCACCCAACCCGGGTATTATATACCTAAAAAGACGGGGGTTAGCAATGTTGATCATTAACGAAGTGCCAAGTACGACGGAAGACGAACTTCTTTTCATCCAACCCTTGGTCGATGAAAGCGGTAACAACCCTGAGTTTTGGGAACCTCTCAGCAAAGTCAGCAACTCCCGATGGGCTGGCAATGAGATTTATAAATAAAATGTGGTCTTCTGGTACGCCCTTCGACTTTAGAACTTCAACAGCCATGGTAGCAGAGCCGCCTATTCCGAGTCTGATTAGCATACTGTAAACAGTTGAGACACCACTGTATGAAACATCTGCTACTAGTTAATCCTTACCAGTGGCAAACATCGGGTCAAGCAGCAGCACCCATCTCTTTGATATATCCTGCGGCAGTTTTTCATAAAACAACGCAGGCTTGCATGTCTCCTCGTCCCTTTGTATCAGAATCTTTCCAATCCGAACGGATCTACAGCAGTCACGAAGACCCTGCTCCATTGCCTCGCCGGCACGCATGATGGAAACTCCGCATATTTTACCCTCGAATCCAACTCCACCATAAGTATGGCCGACTGGGGTCGTGACCGTCTTCTGCACGACAGGGAGATGATTCAGTCCTTCTTCGACGAGTAGACGGATGATACGATTAGAGTAAAAGACGAAGTCTGCTCGACAGGTCCGCTGGTCCCGGATCATACTGTTTTTATCCCCAAAGCAAGTTAACCAAGGGTCCGGTTGCTCATTATGCTGGAAAAACTCACGTCAAGAGCGCAATCAGCTGCGGTGTCTGTGGCAGCACACACACATTCTCATATTTCACGGCCTTCGACACAGTAGCAAGCGGTTTTTTATCATCTGGCATAGATACTGGCCCAACTCCCCTGACTGGTCCAGGTTCGTTAGATGCCATAGTGATTTGTTGATATAGCTTGCTACCAGCTTCGACCAGGACAATAGACAGCTCTTCCTTTCCTAAAACGCCCCTAGCAAAACCAAAAATCAAGCATAAGAACTATACGACTGCTTCACAAGCAGCTCCGTATGATATCACAAACTTGAGGAGATTTTGATATTCACTGCGTGGGAAGAAGAGCTTTAATTAACGACAGAGGTTGTTTAACTTATGTGCGGGGAGGCGCTTAAGCCATGTGATGAGGCTTGATGGAAAACAGTCAAGACAACTCGCTAGCTATCATATAAAAAGCAAAGAATACAATAATGGGGAGCATGTTTATCCTAGAGAGCTGAGAGCGTATTCTACATTTAGTTCCTCTAGCTCTCGAGTTAATGTGCTCTCGGTTGTTGTTTTCGTTGCCGCGTAAATGAGAGGCACCTGAACGTTTACCCTATTTAGACAGGCTAGGTTAGCCTTTGGAAGATATTTTGCAGGCGACCCCAGAGCTCCTAGGTACGTCTGTTGTACAAAATTTTTGGTCTGATGCTGGCGGTTTTGCTGGTATCTTACACGGTACTTGAAGTAACACTGTTTGCCTAGGTTTAAATAATCCAATATCGGCGGAGGATGAGGCTGAACGAGATCACGGGGTTTAGCCACTTTCCCATATCGG